>NC_083284.1:59448734-59643777 GCF_963506605.1 Zootoca vivipara | reverse complement strand
GAGGGGGATGATTTTCAATTTGAAACTCTGCAAAAATTGGATTTAAAAAGGAACGAACCCTCCGGTAACGGGGTGACGGAAACCTGGAGGTACCGGTCAGCTACGTGAGGATTTTTTCTTGGTCACAGCAGCCCAGGCGCCATATTGCAACTTGAGAGGACAAAGGACTGAGATAGCCAAAACAATCGGACATGATGTGTGAGAAAATGATGCAAAGAGTGTGGGAAAAAGTCCAAGAGGTGATGACGGGAGCCAAGGAACTTACAAGACTTACAAAGATATGTGCTGCAACACAACACCGACTTCTCTTTGGAGACAACATTGTGACACAGACTGAAATAATCGAAAATAATAACTTTAACTTTTTGAGGGAAGAAGTTCAAGAAGAGCTCCAGACATCAAACGAAGTGCAACCGGTGGGAGAGGGTGCACGGATACTATGTCACAACAACAGAGCTACTTTGGAATCCCAGGAACTGCTTCTCCCAGTGAGAGAGGGAGAGCAAGTCCCTGGCAACAATCAAGCTGTGTCAAAGACTAATGAGGTGGTCTGGATTCGAACCTCCCTAGTGAGAGAGGGGAGGCAAGAACCAGGTGAAAATTATGACAATGGGGAGGTCAAGGGAAAGGGAAAATTGGACTGGGATTGGCAGAGAGGCCGGTGGAATGAAGAAGCTGGGCTGGAGTGGGTGAGAAATGGAGTGGGTTGAGAGGTTATTGTATTTTTAGGGACGGATTAAATGGTTTGAAATTGGACTGCATTTAGAAGCTGGCGGGGATATCGAGGGGACTGTCATCTGGTGGAAGAGGGGGGAGTTTAGATTTCAATTATAAAATGAAGTGAGAGAGGATGAGATTTTATAAGGTAGAATATTTTTAGCAAAATTAAGAGGCTAAAGGGGAATAATTAGAGGACCAATTAATTTGTTATGTGGAGTAAAGGAAGTTTTATAAGGTATCAATTTAAGAATTAATAAGGAATCTCTTATGTGTTTTTATTTTTTATTTTCTATGTGTTATAGGTAAATATTTTGATAGATGTACAGAATTGTTTAACTAAGGAAATTGCCAAATAGGGGTTACAATTAGGCTCGGGAAGGGGGGAACGGGGGAGTCAAAGTTATGAAAATGTTATGAATAATAGAGTTTTTTTAAAAATTTTTATTGTTTTTTCTTTTTCTTTTTATCTTTTTTCCTTTTTCCTTTTTTCATTTTTTTTCTTCTTCATTGTTATGTTATTATGATGTATGATGATGAGATAAATGGAATTTTAAAGTTTAAAATACCAATAAATAAAATTTTTTTAAAAAATCCATTTAATCACTAAAATAATGTTACTGTGATGAATAAAACAGCATGTTTCCTATGTGTGCTGCGAAATGTTTTGGCTTCCACCTTCATCAGCTGCTCCAATATAAATGAAATGATCTGCTTTCCAAGGTGGCAGCTACAGAGCTTTGAGGATCAAATACTCAGAAGGCCTTTGTTTGCTGAAGATAAGTGATGCTGGTGCTCTCCTCTAGGTTGAAGCCGTGCAGCATGCACATCCGGAATTTTGCTAAAATTGCTGGACCTGTTGGCATCTCTGTAGCAATTTCAGATAGGTCTTACAGGCTGTGGTTCTCCAAGTGAATGTATTTAGCAACAGGTTGCTCCACCTTTTTGTTTTAAAAAAATGTGATGTTTAATGTATGATGAAACACTCAAGTATTATTGGGACTTGCCACTTGGATAGCCCCTCACTATTTCGTTGAAGAACCTTGTCAAGATTCTGTTGGATCATCATACAGGGCTGGGGAGCTGTGGTTGGCTTGGTAAATTACACGTTCTGCAAGCCTTATAAATATGTACATAAAAGACATGATGGAGCTTATTTTGTCTTCAGCTGATGCTGAACTTCCATTCTCCAGAATATTCAGTGTAGCAGTGTGACAGAATAGCTACAGTGCCTCTCCATCACAGGGAGTGCTAGAGGAGGAAGACCATGCCCTCGGCTTCTCAATCTAAGCACGGGCAGAAGAAAGTCATGGACCAAGCCCACCACCAGACCATGCAGTTGTGAGCCTCCCTCCAAAGCAAGCTGAGCGCGGAACTAGAAAAATAGGCCTGGAAAATTTCGACAAGCATCAACTTGCTGTATCTCATTGCTTATTCCTCTTATTCCTGTGTGACAGAGTATTCAAATTAGATTTCTGACTCACGGTTTATAATTCTTCAGTAATGATGTCTCCTTATTTTAGCTTTATAGTTCTTTGGCACGGCAGACTCTGTGCCTTTCTCTGGTCCCCGAGGAAGGTTTCGTCCCGGATGAGAATTAAAATATTTGATAATTGACAGTAGACCATTTCAAAAGGAGGTGATGTATGAGGGCCAGGACTATAATGAGCACATTTAGAAGCAGGATAAATGTGCTCACCACAGGGAACTGAAATCTTGACCAGGTAATGAATTGCTGTGGACAAAAGATGAGATCCAATCTGCATTTTAATGTGTTTCCACTGATAGTATTGTTGCATGCCGCCCCCAGTCTCTGAGTGGCACTAGATTTCAGGTGTTCTAAACCAGGCATCCACAAACTGTGGCCCTCCAGATGTTTTGGGACTACAACTCCCATCATCCCTAGCTAACAGGACCAGTGGTCAGGGATGATGGGAATTGTAGTCCCAAAACACCTGGAGGACCGAGTTTGGGGTGCCTGTTCTAGACGCTGACCCAGGGCCTGTGTTTCATTTTGGAAATGAGACACAGCATATACTGTGGTGTCTTTATGATACAACACTTGTTTTCAATATGCAGCAAATTTAATTTTTAATTTGATTCAAATTTTTTAAAAAATTCTTGCTTTGGGAATGGCTTGACACAAGTTTTTGTGTGTGTGTGTGTGTGTGTGTGTGATTATACAAATCTTAGGCAACCATTTTCTCCAAGACACGTTTTCCCACTCATTGAATAAGGCCTATTTAGAGAGCAGCTTTTCAGCAGATACTAATGCATAAAGAAGCACCTGAGTGTGCTATAATTAAATCAGGCACTAATGGATTTCTCCACTCGAAAGCTATTAGAATTCTACAAGGGGAGGGGAAGCCACATTCCTTTGTTAAAAACTTTAGCAATGTGATTCACAGCAACTTGAGTTCTTTCCTTCTCCCGTTTCTGGTATTCTCAGATGGTGTATATTTGCCTTTCATCATAGATAAAGGGGGGGGGGGGTCTTAATTGATCTCCCCTGCTTTTGGCATGTGAGTGTTCTATATATATTCAATATTTTTTAAAGCGCCGATTTAAAGCTCTCATCATGTAAGTATAGACATGCATGGCAGTTTAAATACTAAATCAAATATAAATATTTGTGGTTATTAATAGCAACCTTATTAAAGTTGTTAATATATGTTAATCTTCTACTTTTTCATGGTCTGCAGTGTGCCTTTGGTGTGCTGTCTGTAACCATCTTTTAAATGTGAGCCTTCTAGAACGCTTCCATTTATTTACAAATGCTGATTTGGTAGTAGTTATTATGTATAAGAAACAGGGCCGGATTTAGGTTTGATGAGGCCCTAAGCTACTGAAGATAATGGGGCCCTTTATATGGCCAGCTGTCCTTTGTCAACAACAAATTGTTGCTGTTTTTGTGTTGAATATATGCTATAAGGTAATTTATGGACCTAATAGGTAACTAAAGCCATTTGCCGCTGTTGCTGTTTGTAGGTTTTATTTTGTTTTTATCATCTTATATTTGCCTTTACATTGGGGGGGGGGGCAAGAGAGTGGGCCCCTAAGCTATATAGCTTGTTTAGCTTATACGTAAATCCGGCACTGATAAGAAACATTATTCCATATTTTTTGGGATTTGGATTTCTGTTTAGTTAAGCCAACAGCAAATGGATTGGCGACCCCACACATCTCTATTCAAAGCCAGTCCCCTTGTGTTCAGTGGGCCATACTTGCAAGAAAGTGTGGATCGGCTCTCGAAAGAGTGATACGACTCTTTAACACAACACTTTTCAGTTCAGATGGTTCACATGTTTTACCGGGAATCATTAAGTGGTGTCCATGTACGTGTGAACATACACTTCCAGCAAAGCAGCCTCATTCATTCAAACCACTTGTGATGTCAGACTGGTTCCTATGTAAATAGCTTGAGGGCTGTGGACAGCAGCAGACCACGCGGAGACCCTTACTCCACTTCTACTGAGAAATGACCAAGATATGGGAAAGGGCTGTATTTACCATCTGTCACCACAAAGCAGTGACCAAAGGATGGGTGGTCTTAGTCTGCACACTGAAATGTTGTTGTCACCATGCAGAGACCCAGGACAACCTTGGCTGCAACAATTGTTAGGGCGCCAACAGGCTGGCATGCTGAAGGCGGCAGTACCAGGGGTCAGGAGAAGCCGAAGCCAGGAGCAGTCTGTGTCGAGAACTAGCCGAGGTGGATGTCAGTACCGAGGGTCAGGAGAAGCCGAAGTCAGGAACACTGGAACCAGGAACAGGATGAGCAAGGACAACCATGCACTACAGCACAGCAGTTGCAAGTGCTGGCGAAGAGAGCAGCCGGCCTTCCTCATGTAGCCGGCTCCTCACCACGCCTCTTACGAGCTGCACCTGCCTCCAATTGTTCCCTCCGTTTCTCAGCTCTACGCTCTACAGATGAGAAGGGAGGAGCATAGCTGCCAAGTTATCCCTTTTTTACAGGGATTTTCCCTTATGCTGAATAGGCTTCCTCGCGAGAAAAGGAAAAACTTGGCAGCTATGGGGAGGAGGGGAGAGGGCCTGCCGGCTCCTCTCCTCACAAGGGTCTGATTCTGCCTCGACTCCTTCCTCCTGCTACTCTGGTCTTCCCTCTTCCCTATCTGATTATTCCTCTTCTGAGGAGTGCCGCCACCAATCTTCTCCAGGTATTGAACTCCTCCATTTCCCCAGACTCTTCCGTGGTTGCCGCTTCGCCTAGGGGGGCTTGCCACCACTCCTGCTCATCTGGCGCAACCCTGACAGCAATGCAGTTAGACCATTAAGCCCATGTGCTCAACCAGTACTGAGATGTTCCTGCTCATTCTGCTGAGCGGAGCCCTGGACTTTTGCCCCAAGGTTCTGACAACACCACAGTTCAGCTGCCATGCACTAATAAGTTACAGATGGTAGATCTGCAATGGCATTAAAGGTTAATGGAGCCTTTATGTGGAAAGTCAGTTCCAGATGCTGGTGATAAACAACACAGGGAGGTCTGATTCAGCAAGACTGTGGTATTATGATGATACTACAGTTGTACCTTGGTTCTCAATTGCCTT
Source organism: Zootoca vivipara (assembly GCF_963506605.1). NCBI lineage: Eukaryota > Metazoa > Chordata > Lepidosauria > Squamata > Lacertidae > Zootoca > Zootoca vivipara. The sequence goes on along the minus strand of NC_083284.1, from coordinate 59,638,492 downwards.
GGTACTCAACTTGGAACCCAAACCCTGCAAACCCGGAAGTAAGTGTTCTGGTTTGCAAACTTTTTTCAGAAGCCGAACATGCTCCATTTTGAGTGTTACGCTTCCGGTTTGAGTGCCACACTTCTGTTTTGAATGTTACACTGAGGTCTGTTTTTGCTATTTACTTTGTGTTTTTGTTTTTGCAGCTCTTTTTATTTCTTTTTTTGTGGAACCCAGTTCAGCTACTGAATGATTGTGTGACTACAGTACATTGTTTTTTTTCTTTCATTTTATGGATCAATGGTCTCATTAGATAGTAAAATTCATGTTAAATTGCTGTTTTAGGGGTTGTTTTTAAAAGTCTGTAACAAATTAATCCATTTTGCATTACTTTCTATGGGAAAGCCCGTCTTGCTTTTGGAATGCTTTGGTTTTGGAACAGACTTCCAGAACTGATTAAGTTTGAGAACCAAGATACCACTGTACTGGCATGCACAAACTGATGTAATACATAAGCACTGCAAAGCCAATTGCCACAAAGATGACTGAGATTCTGGTCTATATCTTGGCAGTGTCCTTTGATGGGATCTTAACACAAGTATCTTTAACACAGAGCTCTCCAAACTTTTCACGTCGGTGACACACTTTGTAGACAAGCATCATTTCGCAACACAGTAATTCAGTTTTGCTGAATTAATTAACCACTTGCCAGCCCTGGGAGGAGCGTGAGGCACATTCGTGCGGCACACCTGCACACTGTAGCCGACAAACTAATATGTCGCGACACACAGTTTAGAAAGCTCTGCTTTAACATATGTGATGCAGTCTGCTTAGAAGTTTGCCAATGCATGGTTCTGAGCTGTAAACTTTATACCTGAAAGGAAACACAGTCTGATGGCAACCAATAAAAGGGCATTCTTCTTTGCACAATGTTATCAGTGTTTTGGTTTGATGTATAAACATAGGTGCGGTAAGCACAATTCATAGTATTTGCTCAGGAATTACGCTCTCGTTTATGGTATTCTGAGATCTTGACCTACCCACCAGCTATTTTGGTATCCATAACAATTCCAGTGAGAATCCAAACCTTATACAAAGGGACAGAATGAAAAATAAGCTCTTGCGCTGCTGTAATGCCCTAATGCAATCATTAAGCAATCAGCTGTTTTGCAACAATCAGGTTACCTTTGGGGATTCTTAGCAATTGAAATCATAAAGCAATATGAGTGTATATATATATATATATATATATATATATATATATATATATACACACACATACTCATATATATATGAGTTTTTAAGGCTCTGGGAAGGGGGAAGCAGGAGGAGGGCCAGGGAGAGGCTCCCTCCCTCCTTCCCCAGCAGCTGTTCCCGCCCAACCAGGCAGCCAGTGGGACTAGACGGATGGAGCGCTTCGGCAGCCCGCGCTCTGCTCCATGACAGCCGCTCTCCCGTTTGCGCGCCTCCGTGCAGCCATGCCGTCCTACTCAGTGACGGTGGTGACAGGCAGCCAGTGGTTCGCGGGCACCCATGAGTATAGTAAGTGAGTAAGGGAGGGGTGCGGGCAGGACAACAATGGAAATTTCTGCCCGCTCCCTCCCTCCTTCCCCAGCAGCCGTTCACACTCCATTCGCCGTTCGCACTCCCAACCAGACGGCCGCTCTCCCGTTCGTGCACCTGCCCTGCTTCGTCTTGCGAAGCACAACCATAGGAAACTTCATCTTACGAGTCTCAAAAAAACGAGTCTTGCTTTCGTCTTGATAGTTTTTCTTTGTGCGAGGCGTTCGTCTAGCGAGGTATCACTGTACAAGTATACATACCAGTTATCTCTTAATTGCTTTAATGAAGAAAGAACAAGGGACAAATCCTTTGCCCTCCCATAAGGAACTTGTGAATCCTATCTACTTCCTCACCACCAGCTGGACATATTTGTCTGCAACTTGGCCAGCTTAATCTACTCTGGAGAAACTCCTGTGCCTGCAAATTTCATCCACTTTGGTCCAAGGTGAAGAGTTATAGCTTTTTTTTTTAATAGAGAACGGATATCACAGAACTTCATTCTTTTAAAGAGCAGCTCAGAACCTGAGACAAAGATCAAAGTGGAGACAGAGCAACTGAAAAATAGAATTGAATTGGTTGCGAGAAAAAAAGCACTGATACAGATACAATGTGAACCTTACGGTCTGTGCATAGGGGTGTGCACATTTCCAGAGAGGGAGGCATGTTAATCTCTTCTTGCAGAAGCAATCAAAGAGTCTTGTGAAATCTTAAAGGCTAACAAATTATTTATTATGGCATAAACATTTACGGACTTAAGTGAGAGTGCATAAAAGCTTATGGCACTATAAATTAGTTAGTTTTTAAGGTGGCCCAAGACGCATTGATTGTCTTTATTAGACAAACATAAGCCCTATTTCAGCATTCTCCACCATAAATAACATGGCATGAGGAAGAGAGTAGGGCGATGCTGAGGGGGATTGTCACCTTGGATTCCCCACCCCACCAAAAAGTTAATGCACTCTTCTACCTCACTCTTCCATGTGAGAATTAGTACAGTATATACTTGAGTTCAAGAAACCACGCGAGCCCTTACATCCCAGCTTGATCACTGAGATTACCCAGAGGAGTGCTGTTAGTTGACAAGCATCCTTGCTGCTAACTTTCAGACATTTCTTGAAAAACCATTTTATGCCGACAGGCCTATTTGGTTGTTTAATTTTTTTAATTATTTTGTATTATTTTTATGGAATTTTGTGTTTTATTGTACAGTCTTGATATTTTACATGGGTGGTTTGTTAGAAGGAGAGAGAGAGAGTGATTGCTTTCAGAAATCAGACCAAGTCATTTTCAAATACCTTGGGACATACTATCACAACTTAATTTGGTTCTGTCCACTTGATTGTGCACACTGGACAACTAGGTTTACAACATAGCATATATATTTTTACAAGCAGGGTCATGGGATTTCTCTTGGATTCTTTTCCCAAAACAAAATGTACACACTTAAAAATAACCACCTTTTTGGTACTGCTGTAGTACATTCATACTTCCACATGAGGGTATACATTGCAGTATATTAATAAATGTATTGCAATGACCACTCTGTAAGTGTTTGACAGTTTACCTTTACCTTCTCCAGAATTCAGTGTGACTTAACTCGTTTAGCATTAAGTGCTAATGGTAAGCCACACTACAATCAATAACTTTATGCAAATTGGTTTTAGAATTTAATAGGCTGGTGGGTGGACGCCATTCCCATGCCTGTCAGTTGTTCCCAGCAAAATCTGTCCTCAAACATGTTCCCCCACAACCAAGGCTTCTTGCTAGGCCTGGCTAGAAGGAAAATTGGGTGTGAGGTGGGTGTCCATCATTAGGATGGACAGTGCTTTTTTCTGGGGTCACTCAGCACTGGTTAAAAGTGTGGCACTTACTGTAAACAACTTCATGGTGAATACTGGCAGCTTTTTTCTAGAAGAAAAAACTGAGGATAGGCATTTTCAAGAGAGAATCAGCAAAATTAGGTATTCAACTATCCTCGGAGAGGCATTTCATTTTTGCATGGGAGTTATGAAAAGAAAATAGGGTTGCAGACCCTTTATGTTCCTTCACTATGATTGAAATCCTGTGCATGCTTACCTGGGAGTAGCTCCCACAGAAATCAATTGGACTTTCAAGAAAACATGGTTAAAGTTGGTCTCTAGAAGACAATATCGCTACCTTAAAGTCATGAAAGCAAAGGCATTATTTAGAATAATAGAATTGTAGAATTGGAAGAGACCACAAGAGTTTAACTTAGTTTCAAAAGGATAGCTTGCTAAAGCCATGCGGTCTAAGATTGGGACATCTAGCTTAGAAGTCCTTTCTGATCAGATTCACATAGAGAGTGAACAAAGGCCTTGGTAACCCTTCCTCTCAAGGTGAGGGGGTGTGACCTAGTTAAGAATGAAAAAACAGTTAAGAATGAAAGAACAGCTTACTCTATGGTCTTAACCCCTTCATGCATTAACTACCAGGGAGTCGCCTCTGGGATCAGGGGGCTGCGTGCGTCCATGCAAAAGTCGCTCCCCATTGATGTGGGGAGCGGTCATTATCCCACAATCTAAGTCATCTCGGAGAGGAGAGCTCAGCATCTGAGAATATGATCTGTCAGAATATTCACACACACACACATCATCATAATTTGAATTTCAGCATGACAAGCATTTTACTTTTTTTTTTTACTTCTTCAGCCTTTAACAGCATTGAGTTAATAACAAGCCAAATAATTTACTTGACAGTTGGTTATGTGCCAATAATAAAACGTTTGTTCCAGAAGAAACCAGACCGACCAACGCAAATGCGTCCTACACCATTTCTAATTAGCGGGGGGGGGGGGGTATTTTGACAGCTTTGAATCATATCCATCATCTGCTTTAACAAGGCAATCATTATAAATTCATTTTTTAAAAAGGGTGTTGCCAACCAGTGAAATAGAAAGGTGATGTTTATGAGGCAATAGGTACGAAAAGTGTACCTGATAGCATTTCCTCCTCTCCGCAAAATACAGGAGTCTTGCTGTCCTTTGCATCTGGCTACCTCACCATGACCTGGCTCTGACTGGAGGTCACCATAGCCTGGCTGGAAACAGCTGCTGCAGGCTGAAATTGCAGCATGATTAAACCCCCTGGGTAGATGGAGACATTTGGGTGAATTTCAAATGAATATTTATAAATATTATAATTGTATATATAGTCATATAAATATATATTCCTATATATTTATAGTTTCATAAATATTATTGTACATTATGCTCGTGCAGGGGTTTTGCTTCAATGCCCTTTCCTTTATTTTTCTTTGTTCATTATTTCACTCTCACATACATGCACCTCTCTCAAACACACACACACAACACATGTGAAAGTTCTGGTGTGTAGCAATGGTTGAATGCCGTCAGAACGTTTTCCGGCTTTTCTCTTTACCAATGCCAACTTACATACATTTTGAATAACCTGATTAGGCAAGCTCTTTCCACCAAGCGCTGGAGTCTTTTGTTGGTATGATTATCCATAATAATTAGACCTTTCTTCGGGGAAAGTCGATAAATAATTCATTCCAATTAACGAGCAGATGGAAACAGTAGTAAATCCATCATTAGGAGTCACAACCCGGTAACTTATAGGGTCCCAGTATGTTTTCCATAGGAGGGTAAGTTACGAGCAAGCCAATGTAATCGATAAAGATCCTTTAAGATAGACTTCACTGTTAAGAATTGGAGGGGTGGGGCAGAAATCATACCTCTGTGTTCTCTTTTTGAGATTTGCCTCAACAATATTAGCTGACAATTGTCCTTGGCAAGCGATATATGCCCTTCTTGTTAAGAAGCAAAATGAGAGGACTGCTAGCCTGCTAGCCTTCAGAATGTGAGTGATGATTCATACTTGCATGTTCATCATCACTCATTGACTGAGCCCAGAGCAAGATGGGATGGGAGGAGACAAGGGGATGCCACCCATGCCAGCCACCCATTATCTCTCCTCTGCTCCTCCTTCGTAATACAAAACACTGTGTTTCCCCACCCCCACGAGAAGAGTCTGCAAAATGGAGCACAGGCCAGGAAAATGTCAGAAAATAAGGTGGGAAGAGGAGGAGGAGAAGGAGGAGGAGGAGGAGGAGGAACATTGCTGTGGTGACTTCACATCTCGCAGAAAGTGGGAGCTGGGGAGGGGGGAGTCACACCATACATTCAAAGCACATTCCCTCCCTCAAAAAAAGGGGGGGGGTGTAGTTTGTTAAATGTGTGGAGAATAAAAAGGTAAAGGACTCCTGACAGTTAAGTCCAGTCGCAGATGACTCTGGGGTTGTGGCCCTCATCTTGCTTTCAGGCCGAGGGAACCGGTGTTTGTCCGCAGACAGTTTTTCTGGGTCATGTGGCCAGCATGACTAAGCTGCTTCTGGCAAAAGCAGAGCAGCACACAGAAACACGGTTTACCTTCCCGCCAGAGCAGAGTAGATACCTATTTATCTACTTGCACTTTTTGGGGGCATGCTTTCAAACTGCTAGGTTGACAGGAGCTGGGACCGAGCAACAGGAGCTCACCTCGTCACGGGGATTCGAACCGCTGACTTTCTGATCGGCAAGCCCAAGAGGCTCAGTGCTTTAGACCACAGCACCACCCGCGTCCCTTTGTGTGGAGAATAGTAGCTTAAAATATACTTCCCAGGATTATTTGCAGAGCGGATGTGCTTTAAAGATATGGTGTGTATATAGCCCCGTCTTCATACTGCATATTGCTTATATTTTTGAGCAGCATTGCAGCATGCATTGGGAGACTACCAAGGCCTCACATTTTCACCTCAGTAAATCCACTGACGCAAATAGAAGTAATGGATCCTGGAATTCTACAGGCCACGCACGACACTTGAAATATGTGCTATTTTTCTCCCGTGCCTGAAATAATAAAGCAAAGTTTCATTGTTGTTTCGTCTCCCTCCTTGCTGTGAATCTTGCGAGGGAGCATCTGTAGAGGTTTCAAAGGCTGAACAAGGAAAATAATGGGAAAGAATAGCAGCCCGTGAAGTTTGGGGGGAGGGAAAGATGTCGGATGACACCCAGGCAAGGCTTAAAGAATGACATTCATCGATACAAAACAAGTGCATAATTCTTTTTCGATGCATGATATCAGCGTCTTTACACTCTCCCACTCTGAGCCAGGGCAATAACAGCGACATCTTCTTCAAGACAAACACCATCCATTTTCCATCCTGCAGAGGGAACGGCGGAAGGTTGAGTTCTAGCACCAGCACACAGCTGCATTAATTTTAAATCAGACTAGGCACAAGCTAGAAACATTCGTTTGAGCAACAGAGCAAACATGTGTCCTCTGAGGCATTCCCTCAGCACTTTGCAGCCTTGAATTCTTTTTTTTTTAATATATTTTTATTAATTTTCCAATTAAAACCAATTATATCACATTCATTATTTCAAATTATACACATATATATCAATCAAACCGAATGTTATGCCAAATCATCTAGAAATTTTTTTTGGGTTCCCATGCTTCAAGAAATTGGAGATTCCTCGCAACCGTCCACTGCCGTCTTTTTTCTAAAGTTCAAATCGTCTCTCCAAGTTCATAATAATCCAGATCTTTCCCTTACAGTCATATAGATGTTTTCCACTTTCAACCGATTGTTTCCCAGCTGCTGAGATAAATATCAAACAAGGTTTCACAGATGTTCTTTCTCCTGTGTGGGTTAATCAGTCCAGCCTCCCCATAAATCTTCTTAGTCTGGAGCTCCCTGTTGCGCCGTCAACACGAAGCAGCGCCATCTTAAAAAGCTCAAATCACTTTCGTTTTCTCTCATAACCATGCAGATTAACGATCTTTATAAAATTTACAGCTTTTCCAGGCAGAAGACCCAAACATCAAACCATAGACTCTTGGTAAATTAATGGATCTCCTTGCCCTATAGCTGAACTTAGCTTCAGGTCGCTGCTCCAATTCAAAGTGCGTCACAGCTCATAAATCCTCCGAACGCGTCCAGGCACTCCTTCCGTCCAACTAGAGGGGGGCTTTTCTCATCGGCAACTCCACATCTTTAAAAAATATGCTCAGTAACAACAGTTTATAAAGTTCAACTCACACAGTCTTTTGCTTCTCTTTCACTCCAAACAAGCCAGGACATCGCGTCTGGGAAGGTACGAAGTAACTCATATGAAGAAAAATTAAAAAAAACTCACTTCCCTTATCGCTCCGTCCCCATCAATCCTTCTTCCAGATGAAATACAGCCTTTGACTCCTCTCCCTCAGCAGCATAAATTTCTCAGCAGTAAACAGCGCTTCTTCCCCTCCTTCTGAAGTATGTCCATAGATTTAAGCCTAATTATCTTCTTTAACCATGGAAATCCCCGCCATGCAGATTAGCGTCCGGGAGTCCTGGCCCTCGTAAGTGCTTTTCAGCCCAAGCTCCCCCCACTCCAAAAACAGTCGGAGTGGGTCTGGGGGCATCGCGGGCCAGCGGCCCCTCTCCGTAACCCCCGGAGAGGGTAGGGGGTTGCCATTTACTCCCCTAGCAACCGCCAAATTCCTTACGAAGGTCAGAGGGATGGAAAACAGGTCCGCCATTCCTGCCGGCGGAAACCGGAACCCTGCAGCCTTGAATTCTTGATAGAAGTGTGAGGTTTTCCAGCTGCAGAAAATGAATTATCCATAATTATAGGATGCAGAGGGAAATGATGATTTGAAGCAAGCTTCCAATGTGCCAGAAGGCTCTTTGAAAGATTTCTCTAATGAGTTTCTGAAGAACGAAACAGAAAAATCCCCCCCGTATTTGTTAAGTTTTAGATCTTGCAATTCTTGTCCAGTCTCACAACAGAGGACCGATTTATATGACCATGCTTTACATGTTGAAGTTACAGTGGAACCTCGGTTCCACGAACACCTCGGTTTATGAATTTTCGGTTTACGAACGCCGCGGACCCATCTGGAACAGATTAATTCACTTTCCATTACTTTCAATGGGAAAGTTCACTTCAGTTTATGAACGCTTCAGTTTATGAACAGACTTCCGGAACCAATTACCCCCATGCTTCGGGTTAAGTACGCTTCAGGTTGAGTACTCCATGGACCCGTCTGGAACGGATTAATCCACTTTCCATTACTTTCAATGGGAAAGTTTGCTTCAGTTTATGAACGCTTCAGTTTAAATACTCCACGGACCATCTGGAACAGATTAATCCACTTTCCATTACTTTCAATGGGAAAGTTCGCTTCAGTTTATGAACGCTTCAGTTTATGAACAGACTTCCGGAACCAATTGTGTTCATAAACCGAGGTACCACTGTATTGTGAAATGATTCCCCCAGAGTGTATATCTTCTCAATGGTTCGGGGTATAGGTAGATCATGATTCAACACATTATTGCGGAAACATTTTCTCAAGGATGTACCGTGTTGTGACCTTGAAACTGAACCATCAATGAAACAAATTCGAAGGACATGGTAATAGTTGTCATATGAATGGACTGCATCTGACAAAATTGTCCTTGAGTCCTTATATATTGAATATCCAGATTAGAGGGAGGGAAATCGCTCACCTGTAACAATGACGCAGCGGAAATAACTGCTTTTGTTTCCCGAGTCTCGTCAGGAATATTTGACGCTACGGAACAACAGAGCGACGGAGGAGGGGGGCCAGGGCTTTCGCTCCATTGCTGTTCACTGCCGCCGATCAAGAGGGACTGGTATACAGTAGGTATACATTAGCCACCCCCACCCCAAATACATTTGGTGCCCCCCAGAATTTGGTGCCCGGGTGCACCACAACCCTTGCACCCCTGGGTAAAGATGGCCCTGGTCATATGACTTCTTGTACGGGTTGTCCATGACCAGACATGCCAGTGACTTCTACCAAGCAGCAGCAAAAGTGGATTCCCTATTCCTTAGCATCAGACTTATTAGTGAGATCTTAAGCCCAGCCAAACTGCCAATGCTCCCTTTCCTCCAAAAAGCTAGACTGAAAATTGTGTCATTTCCTAAGCTACTGAACAACCATATAGGGTTTTACTCCCCCTAAAGCAGCAGGTACATCTGAGGATGAAGGCAAGATATAAAGGTTAATAATAAACAAGCAAACATGTCTCAGTACTTTCCTTGGACACACAGCTAATGACTATGCTAGCTCTCTTTCACTAATATATGATTATATTGGTGGGAAAAAATATACAAATGTATCACATTAGGAAAAAGTGCCTGCAGAAATGTGTACGTTAGTGAAAACTGCATGTAAAAATGTATTCATTGGGAGGGTAAATACATTTCATTTTGCATGAAAATGAACCTGATTGGAGGGGAATCATGAGGGTTTTTATTTAAAAAATATCAAATTGCTGCAGAAGTATGGGGAACTGAATTTAAAGCCTGGAAAAATAAGGGCTAGAGCTAATCGAAACTGAAAGATCCTTCCATCTCAAGTCCAAAGGCAGCATCACATGGGCTGAGATGCAGGTGACATGGACAGAGATGGTGCTCACAACTGAAACATCTCACTCTATTAGCAGGGTGTTATTGTTCTTTTATACACATTTGATTCCTTCCACCCTCCAGAGAAATAGTGCTGATTTTTTAAATAATAATTTTAAAAAATCCCACTTACAGACTCACTTTTTTGAAAGCCTAAGACACAATTAGAGCTACAAAGTTAATCAATTTGCAGCCAATCTCATTGCTGCAGATCCATTAAGGAGTCAGTAAAAGAAAAACAAATCAATGCAGCATTTATTTAAACTCATTGCCTTTCCAGATATTTGATGCATTACCTTTCCCCCACTAAGCTTCCCATTGCTCCTTTGCATACCGCATAAATAATTGTTAGACTAGCAAGAGGTGCATACTTTTTTTGTTCTTGTTGAACAGTCAATACAGTGGTGCCTCGCTTAACGAATGCCCTGCTTAACGAAATTTCCGCTTAACGAAAGGATTTTTCGAGCGGAGCTTGCCTCGCTAGACGAATGCGTTTTGACTTCCTTCCCCCTCTTTTTGCGGTTCCTTAAATTTATTTTTAATATCTTCGGTGATGTGTGTGGCGTGGAAGCCGATGCCCAGCTGCCACCAAGAGGTGCATCTAGAGTGCAGTGGCCAAGAATGTTCTGGCCTTGGGCAGGACGGTGATCTGACACCCGGGCATTACCTTCCAGGATGCGTCCCTTTACAGGCTTGATGGGGTTCATCTGTCTGTGATTGGGAATGATTTATGGCTGACCGCCGTGTCAGCGGGGTTAAGGGATTGGTTACAGGTGTGGGTGGTTGGCGGCGAGCACGGGTGCTCATGTGGCGGATAGGCACTGGTTCAGGTGATAGGGATGGGAGAACGCTCTTGCCATCCCTATGTGAAGGGTATTCCGTTGAAGGAATCCAGGGACTCAAATGGCTTGGTCAACCCCTGTGAGGGGGTTGTGCCCGGAGCCTGAGTCCAGGGACATCTGGGTGGCGGACATGGCCTGTTCCTGGCTTTCCGCCTGTCCATGTGTTCACCCTTGGCTGACCTATGCTGGTGCCCTGGGTCAGTGCTACCTGCAAGGGTGCAGGGAGCTAGCTAGTTGAACCAGAGCCTATGCAACCACTCACTTTCTGTAATCAATAAAGTTGTGGCCTAAATTCTGCCAAAAACCAAACCGAAATTTGAGTCAAGTGTGAATTTATTTAGCGGGGAGGTCTCTGGGTCTGAACCCGCAACAAGTAGAACATGCAACAAAGGAAAAGAATCAAACAAATGGTATTATTGAATATCTTGTTATTGCCTAAATGCCTCAACGGAAAAGTTATTGTGTATTTTAATTATGTACCTGTATTTATTTTATAGCTGCAAACCACTTAGGAGCCATTTTGGCATTTAAGCAGTAAATAAATAAATAAATATATGTATAGGCCAAACCATTTTAGTATTCTAAGAAAGAAAGAAAGAAAGAAAGAAAGAAAGAAAGAAAGAAAGAAAGAAAGAAAGAAAGAAAGAAAGAAGGCTGCAATCTTGTGCATCTTTTCCAGCAAGTATGCTCCACTGAACTCAGTGAGACGGACTTCTGAATAGACATGCGCAACATGATTAGCTTTTCAGGGAGGTACATTTAGCTCAGGCTTCCTACAATTCCTACAATTCCTACAATTCCTACAATTCCTACAATTCCTACAATTCCCATCATCCCTGACCACTGGTCCTGCTAGCTAGGGATCATGGGAGTTGTAGGCCAAAAACATCTGGAGGGCCGAGGTTGAGGAAGCCTGATTTAGCTCATTGCCTGTTTGCTTTAAAGCCAGCTTTAAAACGTTTTTCTTTCTTTTTTTAAATAAAAATAAAAATCAGTTGGTTAAAGACAGTGTGCTGGTTTTCAAATATTTACTTTGCATGCATTTTGGGACACTTTTTTAAAATAAAAACCCTTTCATTTTTATTGTTGGTCTGAAATGTTTTAATAATGTTCTTTTAAGGTTTAAGATAGCAGTTTTGCTTTTAGACTCTTTTTTATGATAATTGATTGTAAAGCCACTTTGTTTTCGATGTTGGCATGGAAATCCTTAAACAGAACCTTGTGGATGTGGAAGCTGCCACTTTGGGGAGAGCTGAAACCAGCCTGTTAGAAGAACATCGCTTGCCATTTCATGAAGATGTGATGCTGTTTCTTGTTTTGCCTCTTTCTTTCTTTTGTAACACGGTGTAGCAAAAACCATTATGCATTTATGCATCAAACATCCTCGCTTCTCATGCAAAAAAGAAAACTAGTGAAATAATAATTTTAAAAATGGAAAGAAAAAGGCATATGAAGAGAGAAAACTAAAACGTCATAATACCATGAATATACCATTAAGAGGAAAAATATCATGATTTACTTTGTCGTTCCAGAAATGTAAAAACAAGGCACACCTCTCAATAAGTTTGTTTTCTTGATTAGCAAGTATTACATTTCTCTTGTATGTAAGTTTTATCGTTCAGATTATTTGCCAAGTTTTCCTTAACCCATCAGTTGTGGCGGGGGGGGGGTCTTTATTTTCCCATCTTTGTGCAACACAGTTTTGCTGTTGTTAGCATTGTAGTGGTCAGTGTTGCTTTTCAATATAGATGTAGGAGAATGTAACAGGAGATATCAAAACCAAAAATTCTGCCAACCTAGCCCAGTGTCTTACTCCTTACCATGGTGGACATGGTTGCCTCGCTCACTGCTGCACTGCAGCATCGCAACTGCAAATGACCAGAGGATGAATCATGCTGCAGATTTCAGCCGGCCCTGTAGGATGCTGCTGGGATCAGGAGGAGCCAATTTGGCTCTGTAAAGCTACTGACTTGGACTCGGCTTCTCAGCTTCAGCAACACGTTGCTCAGATGCAGGCTAAGCCACTCGTGGACCATCAAACCCATCAAACTTTCCAGCTTGCCTTTGTACTGAGCTCTCTGCAAAGCCATCAGCCATGATCCCGGTTCTCTTAAAGCCTCCTCGGCTTCCTATTTACGCATCATAGAATTTTCTAAATACTGTATTTATTTTGTTTTCTTCACCCAGCAAAAGTAGAAGCCTAAAGTGGTCATAACAGCTAGCTAGTTTGGGTCCACCCTTAAAACTTGGGGTGGCCAATGTGAACAACCAGCACCCCCAGCCAAGATGGGCAATAATAAGTGCCGTCCAAAAACCAGAAAAGAGCACCTTCCCCAATATCAACCATCCTAGGCCTTACAGTTACATACCCTCCAACATTTCTCTGATAAAATAGGGACGTCCTAGTCTTATTATTAGGGACCCAGGTGGCGCTGTGGGTTAAACCACTGAGCCTAGGACAGGGGTTCCCAAACTACGGCCCCCGGGCCGGATGCGGCCCAATTGGCCTCCCAATCCGGCCCGCGATGCCCCCCGCTGCCCGCTGCCGCCGCCCGCTCTTACGGTGCGCGGCGCGGTGATGATCTTCAAAATCGGCAAAAAATCGCCGAAAATCCTTTGTGCGCATGCGTATGGGCCTCTCCCGACCCAGAAGAGGTCCTTTCCGATGCACTTCCGGGTCGGGGGAGGCCCATACGCATGCGCACAAGCATTTTTCGGCGGGTTTTTTCCAACCGTGTGCGTGTGCGCATGCGCACGGGCGCGCACTCCCCCGCCCTCCGGCCCGCTGCGCGCGCACTCCCCTGCCCAAAGCCCGGTAAGTCAGGGGACCCCTGGCCTAGGACTTGCTGATCAGAAGGTCAGTGGTTCAAATCCCTGTGACTGGGGGAGCTCTCGTTGCTCGGTCCCAGCTCCTGCCAACCTAGCAGTTTGAAAGCACGTCAAAATGCAAGTAGATAAATAGGAACTGCTACAGCGGGAAGGTAAACGGCGTTTCCGTGTGCTGCTCTGGTTCGCCAGAAGTGGCTTTGTCATGCTGGCCACATGAACTGGAAGCTATATGCCGGCTCCCTCGGCCAATAATGCGAGATGAGCGCGCAACCCCAGAGTCGGTCACGACTGGACCTAATGGTCAGGGGTCCCTTTACCTTTTTATTCTTAGGTTATATGGAAGCTCCCTCATGACTCCACCACAGAATCATAAAATTATAGAATTGTAGAGTTGGAAGGGAGCACAAGCGTCATCTAGTCGAAATCACTGCAATGCAGGAATATTTTGCCCAACGTGGGTGTCGAACTCATGACCCTGAGATTACGAGTTTCATGCTCTATGGACTTTGCTATCCCAGATTTACACCTTGTTCTTCTCCAGCTCCCATCATCCCCACTTGCATGGCCAATGGGCAGGGATGGTGGAAGCTGCAGTCCAGCAACCTCTGAGGGAGGCCGCAGGTTTGACACCGCCGACCTAAAACATATGGATACGCAAGCTCCTTTCCAACTCTTTCATAAGGACTGTTATCCCAAATATCCCAAGTTAAACTCATGCACAGAAAGCATGATCATTATAGACAGGAGGTTACTGGCTATATTTGCCTCTGCTGTAGAAAAAGGTTATATAACACTGCATTAAGACAAGATGATAAGTTTTACTAGAGTTTCATAATGAAGTTCAAACACATTAGAATGTGCTGAAGTGTGAAGAGGGATCGTTTTGTTGCCATAGCAGCACCGGAAAAATTTGGAAGGGGAGAGCACATTTTTATATCTCTAGGATGGGAAAGAATGCCTTGAGAGCCTATAAGACTTTTGCACTAAAGTGAATTTGAAGGGCTTCCTCTTAGACCCTCCTCATTTGGGGAAATTGTGAGGGCTGTTTCAGCACTTCCAGTCCAAATCTGTGGTTGCTTCAGCCCATGTAGGTTCCCCACATTTCACATAGCTGGAGGTAGGAACAGTTCAGTCTGTGCCACCTGCAAATATGGACCTGGAGAGAGATGTATAGTACTATATAGTTCATTAAGAGGAATTGAAATGGAGCAGCCTGGGTCCTGTTAGCCCAAAGATGGAAAGAAGAACAGTTGCAAACATCAGAAGAACGGCAAATAAAACTTATGGGCTATGCAGAAATGGCAAAACTCAGAGACTCTGACAATGAGAAGTTTAAAAAGGAATGGGGACAAGTTATTGTGTATGTGCAGAAATACTGTAAACAAGTTGGTAACATTGGCAGGCTTAGATTAAGCACTTGTCAGTAGTAAAGAATTAGAGAATGTAAAGGTGTAACAAGTGGATAAAAATGGTAACAAAATGCAGAGAATGGTGTAAGATGTAAAGAACCTGTAGAAGCGGGTGGAAGGAAGTCTTGAGGTTTAAAGAACCTCAAAAGGTTTGTAAAATAGTGGGATTTTTTTATTAGAAGTATAAATGTTAGATGGTGGTTTGATTTTTGTATCCTTATTTTATTGATTATTATTGGGGGGTTAATAAAAAATTATTTACAAAAAAAGAAATTGAGATTTCAAGGCACATAACTTTTAAGCCAAGATACGTCCCCTAATCAAGTGACATTTTATGTACAAAATGATATGGTTGTGTAATAAATAATTATTGCCTGCTTGCATCTGAGTTATTTTTTTCTATGCACCATGTAGCACATCTTATATCTTACGGCCACTTTGCATGTGGCAAGATGGGAACAAGATGTGCAATTGTCTTGCATTTCATGTTTTCAACACCCCTAGGGAGCATCCAGTATTCATCTTGGCCATTTCCTCCATTGAAAGAGATTGGTGTGGAACCAATCAGAGGATCATGGGGAACAGGAAGCACAAATGAACTGTGCTTCCTGTTTCTTCTGCACAGTGCCATGGCCATCTGAAACAGCCCATATCCACACAAAGTTCTCTACACCAGGCATAAAACAACACTTCGGTTTATCAAAAGCTTTTTATGAACTCTTTACTCCTTCTTAGTCCATTACTATGTTTCAACAAACAAGAGATCTCTGAAACACATTAGTGTTTCATTTTCCTCAGTTTTGGTTTTAGTCAAGAGATACATTCAGTGCTTGTTTTATTTTCTGTCCCTTGGACAATAAACAGCAGTTTGTACGTTCAGAACAGGGAAATTTATTAGCGAGGGGGAACGTGTGGCCCTGCAGATGTGAAGGACTCCAACTTCCATCATCCCTTTCCATTGGCCATGCAGTTGAGACTGATGAGACCTGGAGTCCAAAAACATTTAAAGGACCATAGCTTCCCTATCTATATATACAGTGGACCCTCGAGTTACGTACCGCTCTGGATACGTAACTTTTGGGTTGCGAACGCGGCAAACACGGAAGTGTATACTTCCAGGTTTCGCCACATTCGCATGCACAGAAGCACTCTGCATGCCACATGCATGTGCAGAAGCGCTCTATCACGCAGTGCACATGCACAGAAGCGACACCTCCAGTTATGGACTTTTCAGGTTAAATATGGATCCCTGGAATGAATTTAATTCATATCCGGAGGATCCACTGTCCAGTCGTACCTTGGAAGTTGAACGGAATCCATTCCGGAAGTCCGTTTGACTTCCAAAACATTCAAAAACCAAATCACGGCTTCTGGTTGGCTGCAGGAAGCTCCTGCAGCCAATCAGAAGCCACGGAAGGCCCGTTGGACATTCGGGTTCCAAAAGAACATTCGTAAACCGGAACACTCGCTTTGGGGTTTGCGGCGTTTGGGAGCCAAAAAGTACAAATTCGAGGGCGTTCGACAACCAAGGTACGACTGCATTTACAAATTAAGCTTCAAAGACAGCTCTTACATTTCCAGCCCACATAGGTATTTAAATTAGAGACATGGTCACTGTGTTGAATAAAGTGCAAAAGTACTGTAAAAACCACTGTACTGGAAAAAAGACATTAAAAAAATAAATGGGATCAGCTGCAAGATCAAAAGCTCAGATTTTCGTGAGTTTACAGAAATAGAACAAAAAAAACCTCCAAGTGTTTAAATTACTTTGGGATTTCAGTTCTTTTCACTTGACTAGAAATGAATCTAGCTAACTAGAAAATAATGAGTTCTTTCTACCAAACATGCTTCCCTCATAATTTGGGGTGTCTGCCTCTTACTTTCCCATTATCCAATCCAGTTTCATCAGGTAGGTATCCTGTCCTCAGCCCAGTTTTACGTGCCCCAGTTCCTTTGATTCAGTAAGACATCTGGTGATTCAATATGTGCCACCAGCAGGAGAGGCCTGCCGCATTTCTACTACCTGGGTCTCTCCCCCTCTTTTTACAAAAGGCAATCATCATAACAAACCACATTCCACCTGGTTAAGAGACTAAGCATTGTAAATTCAGTTTGTGTGGGAGGAGGCGCTTAACCATGATAAGGAGACGCATTAGAAAAATGAATTGCTGTGATAAGGTGCTGCAACAAGATATGGAGAGATATGAGAAAAGATTGGAGGGGGGGAATGGTATCATAACGCAGTACATCATAAAGCAAATAAAATAGGGAGGATCATCAATAGGTCTGTGTGCCCATATAATCATAATTATACCATCAGAAAAGCTGTATTGTGACCTGAATAAACTATGTAAAATAATAGACCCTCCAAGTGCCCCTATTTTCCAGGGACACTCCTGGATTTACAGAAGCCATCCCAGTTTCTGATTTGATCCCGGAATGTCCCACTTTTCCTTAGGACTTCCCTATTTTCATCGGAAAAATGTTGGAGGGTATCGAGTTAGGCGACCTCTGAGCCAAGGAGATAAGTAACTATACAGCCTTTTTCGAAGACATCTGAAGGGAAGTTTTTTTAATGTTTAATTTTTTATTGTGTTTTTATAAATGTTGGAAGCTGCTCAGAGTGGCTGGGGCAACCCAGTCAGATGGGCAGAGTATAAATATTACTTATTATTATTATTATTGGGACATCCCTATTTTCATTGGATAAATGTTGGAGGGTATGAAATAAACAATCATGAGTTCATCTTATTTTGCATAATTTAGTTTGCTTTGTTACCATTTGACATAATATGTCCTGTTTATATACAGTGGGACCTTGACTTACGAATTTAATCCGTTCAGAATGCACACTCGTAGGTCGAAAACTTCGTAAGTCGAGTTTCCCATAGGAAAAGCAGTTTCCCATAGGAATGCATTGGAAACGGAAAAATTCGTAAGTCGAGGAAACCGCATCCAAAAACTCGTAAGTCAAGGAAACCCCATCTAGCCGCGAACAGGTTTTCCGTTCGGATGTCGAGAAAATTGTAAGCACGCGGCCACTTTTTCCGCTCGTAAGTCGAAAACGTCAGATGTCGAGGAGCTCGTAAGTCGAGGTCCCACTATACGACACTAAGACCCTAATTCTGCTACCTGAAATCTTTTTCAGCAACTCAGATGGCCGCTGAGATTTCTCTTTGCATTCAGAATCTTCATAAGGACTAGAAACTGGCTCTTTTTAAAATGAAGGCTAAGATTCCCCGGAAGCTGAATTCTGCATCCAGTATCACATTTCTTGGCCTTTTTGTGCTCTACCAGAATTGCAGTATCACTCCAACCCTTATCATAAATAAACAACTCTTGGTCTCTTACTCTTTTCTTAATCTTTTCAAGCCCAGGCTTATGCAAAGTTTGCCACGCCTAGGGCTGCTGAGATGAATGGGTCCAGGAACACATAGCTTTACACAAAAATGCAGCTTAGTATAGTCCAGTCTGCAAACCACAAATCTAATTCACAACGAAATGATCTTAAAGTAGATACAGCCGTCTTTTCCATTATTATTTTTTAAGTGTACAGTTATTGTGTTATTGCTACTACATTGTGAATTATAATGAAATTTCTTTTTAGAAAGCAAAAACGGTTTGAGGCTCATTACACTAAATAATAACTAAGGCACATTGAATTGCTTTATTAGGAACTTAGCCCATGATGCTCTAACCCTAACTAGCAATCTTTCAAACCGGTTGGGAACAAGAAGAAGAAGAAAAATTTAATTTAAAAAAAACTTATTTACACCGTCATTCATTTTGAGAGCATTCCCTTTTTATAAAGGCTGAACCTGTAAAGCTCTCACTTTATTTTTCACCCCGGGGGAGGAATACTCCTGGCATTGGCTTAGGATGGGCGTCTCCAGAGAGCTCCATTTGTAGCAAAGACAAATGCCATCTGGCCAGAACTCATAGCTGCCAAGTTATCCCTTTTTTTAAGGGATTTTCCCTTATGCTGAATAGGCTTCCTCACGAGAAAAGGGAAAACTTGGCAGCTATGCCAGAACTGCAGTGCAGTACTTGTGGAGAGCAGCTTTAGAGAAACAGAGCCAGCCCAGCCAATCTGCAAGGAAGGAGAGAATGTTATGCCTAGAGCAATGAAGCCAAGCAATGCCAAAAGGCAGACCAACTAGCTATGATCAGAGGATCTTGATTACTCCTAAATGCCTGCATCTCCTACTCTCCCGTCTCAGATTTTAATACATACAAATAATACAATTTATTCTCTTCCTCCCCCTCCCCGCCCCCTCACCCAGTACATTCTCCAGACTAGAACAGAAGATTATTTGTTCTTTTCTTTTTTTGAAAGGACAACACAAAAGAGGACATAGAGACACCATGCAGTGCTTGAGGAAGTGGTGCTTTCTATATTCAAAAGCATATAATGTCAAATAGGAGTCCTCAGCCAGCGTTCTGTGGGCCCCATCCTGCTCATGGGACATTATTGTATTTTAATGTTTTGCTGGAAGCCGCCCAGAGTGGCTGGGGAAACCCAGCCAAATGGACGGGGTATTAATAATAATAATAATAATAATAATAATAATAATAATAATATTCCTAGCTCCTGCAAGACTCCCTGCATCAGGATTTGGGGCTGCAACCACTGCTATGTATGTGCAGTGGGGCAGCCTTCTGTGGAACTTATTTCTACCTCCTGGAGCTATAATTTCTTATCCAACGGGTTCATCTGGCCTCCAGACCTCTAATGGAAAAACCACAGCCTTCCCTGCGCACTGCAAGAACCCTCCCTTGGAGAGTGCAGAATCAGAGCAAGTGGTGGAAAGCAATGCATGGTCCCATGGCTTAGGAGGAAGGCTGAAAATGTACTATTTGGGGGTAGCTATGATAAACAGATTGACACACCTTCCATCCTCGCCCAGCTAGTCTGTAGTTCAGGACAAGCATGATCACTTTGGGGGCTGACCCCCTTATTCCACATATAGGCAGAGATGTCTCTGAGAGTGGCGCTGTGTCAGGAGCTGGAATTGGGCAGCAATTAAACAATAAAGCACTTCAGTGAAGTTAACTCTTTATTCAAAGAAACAAAACAGCTCAGGCCTAGTTGTCGTAGCAACCCTTCCCAGTAGGTCTTGCCCCAATGAGGCAGTGCCCAGCAGCCCATAGCTGCCAAGTTTTCCCTTTTCTCGCGAGGAAGCCTATTCAGCATAAGGGAAAATCCCTGTAAAAAAGGGATAACTTGGCAGCTATGCAGCAGCCTAAGACTCTGTTGTCTTGTCTCTCTTTGCTCCACCCTCTTAATTTCTGTGTGTTCCGGGAGACAAGGGGGGAGGGCAGTTGGTTGCAGCAGGAGGGGGGAGACTTTCTGGATTCTTCAGCAGCTTACCTCTCTTTCTCCTAGCCCCCCTCCTCTCCAGCCTCTGATTCTGCCTCTGATTCTGGACTGCTGTCTGCCACAGCCTCTTCCTGCTCACTAAATCCTGTTGCCTCTTCAGCTTCCGACACCTCCTCCTCCTCCTCCCACCCTGCTCCTTCTTCTCCCTCTGACCACTCATCATCATCCCACCACCAGTCCCCTGGATCTGAGCCTTCTTCCCTTGGGGGTTCCCCAGCTCACGCCTCTGCACCCAGCCAGTCCATGACAAGCTGCCTGGTCAGCCCTGATGTGTCCCACTCAACTGGAAAGATCTCCATCTCCTCTTCCTGGAGCAAGGCAAAGAGGTGGTAAATGGTAATGGGGGGCTCAAATTGTGTGATTTGTCCTGGGCCCCACATTCCCCTAGGGATGGCCTTGCAGACAGAAGCCAACTGGTTGACCAGCTGAATCTTACGTCACTGCTGCAATGTTGACAGCAGGATACAGTAGGGAACACAAGGCATGTAGCTCTTTCTTCTAACACGTTGGCCCCATTCTAACAGTTTGGCCTGAGGCAGCTGCTTCACTCTGCCTAATAGTGCGGCCAGCACCAATCCCTTTGTTTGAAGGGGCAAACAAAGGGAACAGTTGTTGTCAGAGAGGATTGCGGCTACTCATGAGTAAAGACACCCCACTCCATCCTTTCTTTCAGGGTTTTATTGTGCATGCTATTTACAGTGCAAGAGTATCAGGAAACATGACTGCTCAGTCCGTATCAGAACCTCGCAATGGCTTCTTCCTGGTCTTCGCCCAGCATAAGAGCCTGGGGACCCCAAAACGCCGCCCCCTTGCCCTACGGGTGCTGGCACGCCTCAATTCAGGCGTCGGGGAAAACAAACGCCCTGTGTCCGATGGCTGTCTCAGCTCCCCCTCCCCTAGCTCTCCCTCAGAGCGGTGCAATGGCTCTGTAGCATACGAGAACCCTCTCTCCACTCTGCTCACGTCCTCGTTCCTCTCCTCTGACTCGCTGCTCGTGCTGGCGCTGGGTGATGAGCTGGTGAAAATGATGGGTGGGGGCTCTCTGTAAGGAGACCCCCTGACAGTTGTGAACAGTCTTGAGAAGCCATTTGACTGAGCTTCGGGCAAAAGGGCAAAAGACGGGATATATGGGTTGCTGAACTGAGCTCTCTGAGGCAGGTCACTGAGAGATCAACATAGGCTTTTGTGTCTAGCATCAATTCAGAGGAGCATCTTCAGGTGTTATATGCATGCGGCTCATGTATCATATTGACTTAGCGACGAGGCATTAGCTTTTAAATAAAAGCCATGAGCCTATTCGTTCAGAAGGTGATCAACAATAAATCATCCAGATTCCATTTCAAGCATTAGTGCAAACAACACTCATGCACCAGAAAGAGAAAAAACCATTAAACAGTCAGACTGAGAAGATACACAAGAGATAAACAGAGCTTTGCCTTGGGCATGTTTCTTCCTAATGAAGAGCAGAGCATGCAATTTCCTGAAGTTGCAGCAGGAAACAGTTGTAAGATATTGTCAGGCTCTTTGCAATATATACCCAGAGCTTGGAGGGGAATATTAAGTGGAGCAGGAGAACCACCGCTTTATCTATTCTGAATTATTACATTGTATTGTCATCGTGAAACCATATCAGCATTATATGAGACATTGTGTGTTGTCCCAAAGGCCTGGCTACATAGCATTATGATAAAATCATTTTAAAAATGCAAAATGAAACCCCCCAGCTTGCTCCTGGTTAGATATGTGCACAACTAGGTGTGAGGCTCTTCCCCTTTTTGGCAAGGAAACACCCTGTGCATATCAGTCCAATTGGTAGGGACGGGGAAGAAATACAGTTCAGTTTGCATTTAGAATTACAGAGGGTGCACTCTCGGAAATGATACACAAAGCAAAACACAGCCACCCTACAGAATTTGCACTTTTGCAAATTTTGCAATGCAGTTCTCCAGCCATGCAATGTGTACAAACATGCATATATTGAGGCAAAGTGTGCATAAAAATGCACCTATTAGTGAAAGTAACATGCAAAACTGCATTATGTTAGTGAAGGTTGATTGGTATAAATGTGTGTATTAGGCTCTGCCCATCACTACACATGGATATGGAAAATCTAGAAGAGCAGGTGCTCCCATCACCTCCTGGCAAATAGAAGGGGAAGAAATGGAGGCAGTGAGAGATTTTACTTTCTTGGGCTCCATGATCACTGCTGATGGTGACAGCAGTCACGAAATTAAAAGACGCCTGCTTCTTGGGAGAAAAGCAATGACAAACCTAGACAGCATCTTAAAAAGCAGAGACATCACCTTGCCAACAAAGGTCCGTATAGTTAAAGCTATGGTTTTCCCAGTAGTGATGTACCGGTATGGAAGTGAGAGCTGGACCATAAAGAAGGCTGATCACCGAAGAATTGATGCTTTTGAATTATGGTGCTGGAGAAGACTCTTGAGAGTCCCATGGACTGCAAGAAGATCAAACCTATCCATTCTGAAGGAAATCAGCCCTGGAAGGACAGATCCTGAAGCTGAGGCTCCAATACTTTGGCCACCTCATGAGAAGAGAAGACTCCCTGGAAAAGACCCTGATGTTGGGAAAGATGGAAGGCACAAGGAGAAGGGGACGACAGAGGATAAGATGGTTGGAAAGTGTTCTCGAAGCTACCAACATGAGTCTGGCCAAACTGCGGGAGGCAGTGGAAGACAGGAGTGCCTGGCGTGCTCTGGTCCATGGGGTCACGAAGAGTCGGACACGACTAAACAACAACAACAGAAGAGCAGAACTCAGGGCTTAAGAGAAATGTTCATTGTGCCACAGGACAACAAAAACAAGCTGAGTTCTACAACCAGGGAAAGCACTTTGGAGCAAATCTGGATGTTCTCACAAAAGCTTCAAAGATCCAGAGCTGCCTAAAAGTACAGCCAACTGGTATTGCCCTCCCAACTCCCATTCCACTCTTGAGGAGTAGGGAGGGTGCAAGCCCCTATAAGTAAATAAAGAGATGTGGAGGTTGATGTTTCAGAGAGAGAGAGAGAAAGTAACATAGAAATAAAGATGAGTAAATATGTGGCCGAAATAGCTAACTGATGCAGCACACAAAATCAATACAAAGCCTTTCTTACTATGACATTTTGTGACGACTACAGAAGCAAATGAAGAAAACCATATCCTCCGGCATTTCACTTTCTCAGGAAGTGTAACAGAAACCAAAAGTCTGAATTGTTGCATGGCGCCGGGGGGAGGGGGGGACTTTTCTCAGTACAAAAACCATGTTGCTTACTAGGAAATCTTCCGGGGGGGCACATGCCAGTGTGGGTGGGACCAGAGGCAAATGGACCAATGGATTGTCACCTGATTCTTACCTTTTTGCAGTTGTAAATCAAAAATTTATTCTCACACACACCTTTACAGGCAAGCAAGACCCAATAGCACTTCAATGGCAATTCAACGGCACATTTAGCCAGTCAAAGTGTCTTGCCTCATACCCAACCCATGCAGACCTAAAGTAACAGACTTTTATTCAAGCAAGCAACAGTACAGGCTTGGCAGCAGACACAGAGATCAGGAACCATGATTCAGGAACCAGGCAAGACGTTCGGAACTGGACAGAAGAAACAGAGACGTCCCAACAGCTTCCATGCCCTGCCCGCCAAGCTTTTAAAGACAAGGTGTGACACACTCACTCAAGAGACTCGCTTGCTTTGTGGGAAAGTCTGAGTTGCAAATGCACACTCACTCCTCCAGGAGTAGGGGGCCTGCTCTCAGCTGCGGAGGTGGTGGGCTGCACCCTGGGCCACCTTTCTCCTTGGCTGCCCACAGCGCTCCCCAGCCTCCACTAAGAACCTCTGCTCTGCTAGGAGGTCAGGGGTAGGAGCGGGTATCCCTGCTCCCCTTCCGAAGCAGCTAAGGAGAGCCCCTGTCCTGCAACCCCAATTCTCACCATTCAACTCCTGCTCTGTTTCTTCCTCTTCCTCTGTCAGGGTGTCAGGATGCTGTCAGCAGGTCCCAGCTGGTCCCCAGGAAATTATAATGACAAGGGAAAGTTTCTTACAGTCCTTTTTTATTTCAGTCTTTACACAAAGAGGCTATAGAACCCGGCCTCTTGGATAATGGTATTGTCCCGAGTAAATCTCCACACACACACCCCATCTCTCCCACTTCCTCATTCGTCATTCTCATCGCCTCCTCTTCAGGTGCTGCTACACACCCTCTGTCTTTGAGCTCTTTGCTTTCCTACTTTTAAGGTTTGCCGGGTTCTGGGAGATGGAGAGTCTGGGATGCTTTCTAGTGACACCGTGTCAGCCAGCCAGCTCCCACTCTGGTTCTGCCTCCTCCTCCTCTCCCATTACAGTGGTACCTCGGTTTAAGTACACATTTGGTTCCGAAAGTCTGTACTTAACCTGAAGCAAACTTTCCCATTAAAAGTAATGGAAAGTGGATTAATCCGTTCCAGACGGGTCCGCAGAGTACTCAACCTGAAGCGTATTTAACCTGAAGTATGAGTGTAATTGGTTCTGGAAGTCCGTACTTAACCTGAAGCGTACTTAACCTGAAGCGACGTTTCCCATTGAAAGTAATGGAAAGTGGATTAATCCGTTCCAGATGGTTCCGCGGAGTACTGAAACTGAAAGTACTCAAACCAAGGCGTACTTAAACCGAGGTATGACTGTATTTCCCAACTTTTCCCCTCATCTGCCTTTGAGCTGTGACCTTCCGCAAACCCCTGTTGTAAATCTAAACTGTCTTCCTCTTCCTCCTCCCTGGAAGGGTCAGGATGGGGAGGCAGTCTCCACTATTCCTCCTCTGCCCGGTCCCTGGCACAGGGCCTGCCAACAGAAGCTAGTTCCTGTCAGTGCTTCAGGACCCAGAGCAGAAAACATGCAAGGAGGATATAGAGCAGGATTGGTGAGAGCTTAAGCAGGGACATGGCCTAGGAGAGTCCAGGGGGTCTGCATAGAGAAGCTTGGAGGAGTGCATTTGGCTCTCAGGGCCTAAGGTTCCCCAACCCTGAATTATTGGCATCGGGGGTTTTGGGTGTTTTTGTTTTTGTTTTTTGCTCCAAATCATTCCCACAGTGCATTGGGAAGGAATTCCACCATAGGAATTATTGTGGGATCCATCTCATCATAGAAAACTAAAACTTTAGCTGAATAATGTCAAATGCATGAATAATTCTCACACACTCAATTATATCCTCACAATGTTTTCTGAGGTAGGGAACTTCAAGCAGCCAGTGAACTCAATAGCTGAATGCTTATTTGGCATCACGTCTCCCTGGTCCAATACCTATACCTGCTATTCCATCAGAGGCATAATAATAATAATAATAATAATAATAATAATAATAATAATAATAATAAATAATAATAATAATTTATTTATACCCCGTCCCATCTGGCTGGGTTTCCCCAGCCACTTTAGGGCAGCGCAACCGGTCCCACTTCACTGGGTGTTGAGTCTAGGGGACGCCTCAGACCCCCACAACTGTGACGTAATGAATTGAGCAGAACGGAAGGTGAGAGGTGGAGTAGCGCCGTATTTTTGCCTCACATAGTGTGCTGCTGAAATTTGAAAGATCAAAGTCTGCCCCTGATTCCATGCTGCCTGTCATCTCTTTTTCCCCCTCTTTTTTTTTTGCTGCCGCCAACTGCCACAACAGAGGGGTTATCAAAGACCTAGCAGACCACAGAACATACCTGACGACGGCCCTGCATTCAGCCTAATGCATCACAAGTTGCACAGGCCGACACAGGTTTGCCTTTTAAAGGTGTGCACATCCTCATCGAGCCCCTTTTAATCTTGGCGTTCTGATGCAACCGTTCTCCATTTTGTCAAACTGAAACAGGAAAACTGGATAGAACTTGGGCTTGGTTGCGCAGAGCAGTCGGCAGCCTTCTGTCTGTTGAATGCGACTGCTGTTCTAAAGCCTGTCGGAGCGATTGTCTTGAGTGTGTGCCTCCCATTTATTTCAATCGGCAGACGTTCCGAGGGTGGATAGACGGCAAGACTGAGTGGTGCAGAGAAAACGGGTAGAAGAGGACAGAAAGCAGCTCTTCACACAAAGCCTAATTAACTTATGGAATTTGCTGCTAAAAGATCTTGTGACGGCTGCTGCCTTTAATGGCTTTAAAAGGGAACGGAGGGCGGGGGGGGGGGGGCTATGGTGGATTAGACCATCAATGGCCATTAGCCATGAAAGCTAAATGAGAATAGCCTGAATACCAGTTGCTAGGAGAGGCGAACAGTGTTGGAAAGTGTTGCCTTCCAGCCCTGCTTGTGGGCTTTGCTGAAGTACCATATCTGGCTGACTGGTTGGGGTGGTCTACTAGCTCAGCATTCTGACTGCAACTGGATGCCTCTGGGAAATTTACAAGCAGGGTAACAATCTAATAATCCTGCCCCATTGTGGATCCCAACCACCTGACAGTCCAGGGTATACTGCATCTGAACATGGAAGCCCCACTGAGATTTCAAATCCTAATAGCAATTCACAGACCTGTCCTTCAGGAATTGATCTCTTAAACTTCCAGAGAAAGGTGTAAATGTTGTTGTTGTTGTTGTTGTTGTTGTGGAGCGGGTGGTGCTGTAGTCCAAACCACTGAGCCTCTTGGGCTTGCTGATCAGAAGGTTGGTGGTTCAAATCAGCGTGACAGGGTGAGCTCCTGTTGCTCTGTCTCAGCTCCTGCCAATCTAGCAGTCCGAAAGCACACCAGCAGGAGTAGATAAATGGGTACCGCTGTGGCAGGAAGGTGAATGGCATTACCATCTGCTCTGGGTTCCGTCATGGTGTTCCGCTGCCCCAGAAGCAGTTTACTCATGCTGGCTGCATTACTTGGAAATCTGTCTGTGGGCAAACGCCGGCTCCCTCGACCTGAAAGCGAGATGAGCACCGCAACCCCGTAGTCGCCTTTGACTGGACTTAACCACCTAGGGGTCCTTTACCTTTACCCAGAAACAGAGAGATGTGCATCTGAAGTGTAGTCTAGTTCTATTCTGTGCTCCAAAGCAAGTGTGATGCATATTATTTTATGTAGAGAAAAACCAATAATCCTGCAAAAACAATCAATCTTTTAAAAGAAAATAACTCTGACATATCAGGTTCATGTTGTCTTCACTTTCAAGCAGTTAATCAAAACGTTCATTGATTTCAGCGCTTCATTAAGAAACTTGTCACTTTGAATGCTGCATTCCTCTCCACACAGGACCACAAATGCAAAAGGGAAAAACCAGGCTGAAACATTAGTTTGTCATTGTGGTTTAAAACTCTAGGTGTTGGGCACACAAGTTTGTTTATCACAATCGTATCTCACTCCTCTTGGGGCTACTTTCATGGGCTTGCCCTATTTGATCCTCACAACAATATTGTGAAGCAGTTTCAGCTGAGAGGCAGTGACTTGCTCAAAGTCCACCTAGTGACCTTTATGATAGTGAAGGGATTTGTAAAACCCCTTGTGATATAGTGGTTAGAGCTTTGGACACAAAAAATATGAGTCATGTCTGGCTGAAGTTCTGACATCTCGGTTTTCTATGTACAGTGGTACCTTGGTTTAAGAACAGCTTAATTTATTAACAACTTGGATTAAGAACGCTGCAAACCTGGAAGCAGGTGTTTTGGTTTGTGAACTTTGCCTTGGAGTAAGAACATGTTTCGCTTCCTGTTGAGTGTGTTCCATTTGTAAATTGAGTCCCCCGCTGCTATGGGAAAGCACTCCTTGGTTTAAGAACACTTTGGTTTAAGAACGGACTTCTGGAATGGATTAAGTTCGTAAACCAAGGTACCACTGTATATAAGAACCACCACTGAAGGACCATCTCTTTCTGAACCTAACCAGACCCTGAGAACAACTTCTGAGGTTCTTCTTCATCTGCCTGCTCCACGAGAGGTCCAGAGGATAGCAACTTGAGAACGGGCCTTTTCTGCAGTGACTCCCCATTTGTGGAAGGCTCTCCCCAAGGAAATTCGGCTGCCACCTTCATTATACACCTTTAGGTGCCAGGCAAAAACATTCCTTTTTAACCAGGCCTTTGGCTGATGGACATCTGATGCCCTTTTAAAATGTGTTGGGGGCATTATTAGGTTGCTTTTGTTTTTATTGTGTATTTTGTGTTTTCATATTTTGATTTTATCTTGTGAACTGCCCTGAGACCTGCAGGTATAGGACGGTATACAATTTTAATAATAATACAGTCGTACCTTGCTTCTCGAATGGAATCCATCCCAGAAGTCCGTTCGACTTCCGAAAACATTCGAAAACCAAGGTGCAGCTTCCAATTGGCTGCAGGAAGCTCCTGCACAGCCAATCGGAAGACGCAGAAGCTGCGTTCGGGTTCCAAAGAACGTTTGCAAACCAGAACACTCACTTCCGGGTTTGCAGCGTTCAGGAGCCAAAACATTTGAGTCACAAGGCATTTGAGAACCAAGGTACAACTGTAATAATAATAATAATGCTTTCAGTTGTAGCCAACATTAGTCACACCCAGAAAAGAAAATAAGAATGTAAGAAGATCCTGCTGGATCAGGAAATGGCCCATCTAATCCAGAATCCTGTTTTCACAGTGGTCAACCCTCACGCAGGATTCGAACGCAAGAGTACTCTGCCATCCTATGGTCTCCAGCAACTGGTATTTGAAAGCATTACTGCCTCCAGCTGTGGAGGGAGAACATTAATGGGCATGAGTAAATTAGGTCAATCAAAGTAGAAATTATTGGGACAGACTTTTATTGGAGTAGAGGGATTCTCACTCATATGATAGTGCTGATCTTACAACCTTCCCCTAAATAACCTGAAAGAGAGGAGGACAATGCAAGTTCAAATAACCAGAAATGTTACATTCATTTGCTGCTTGAGCAAGGTTTTTTTAGTTTAGTTTAGTTTAGTTTTTTTTTATCAGCTGGGATAAAGATATGCTCAAATGTTGCTTGCATGTTTTGTGGGCCTTGGTGTTCATGATGTTTGTGAACAGAGTTTCTAAATTAGTCCTTGTAAATATAATTAGTAACTTTAATTAGAGAGACCATTCTCCTGAATAATAATAGGGTGAATGCTATTCTCACGCAGCATGTCTGCCCTACTTTTGGCTCATATAATGCTTATCATGAGAGCTCTCCACATTAAGCACTGTTACACAGTGTTCTATTATTCAGGAAAATCATAGTCAAGCTGGAGGACCCAGTTTTCAGCACACGGTTTGTATGGCTCCCCTGCCCCGTTCACTATTTCTCAAAACACCCTATCTCCCCACCACATCTTTCCCAGCTGCTCATGTGCTGATTGAACTATTGCAGCGTCACTTCCCTGTGGAAGTCCAAATGGCAGAGCATATCCGTCCCTAATGGTTACTTTATGTGATGGAGTACATCAGTGGCCATAATGCTAGTACTGTATTTGAATAGGTAATGAGTGCTTCATCAAAACCTCTTAAAAAAAAAGCCTGGACATCTATCTGGTAACATTAGCCAAAGCACAATTGTTAAAACCGTGTTTATGGAAGACAATCTTACTCGCCTACGAGTGATCGCCAAAGAAAGAAAGAAAGAAATAGGTGGGCAGGGTGTGAACCTATAAGGCACAGAATGCAATTTTAAAATAAAATTGAATTTATTGAAGGAAATTTAAATTTAAATTAAAATGGATGGAAAAGTTAAGAATAACGGGAAAATTGTAATAACCACAATTCGGTTTTCTATACACTATTTATCAGGTCAGGAGGGTCCTCAAGTAAATGTTCTTCATTGTGATAAAACCTTGACTATAACCAAAATATGTGGCCTTTGAATCTTGCTCAAAACCAGCTGGAAGTTCTCCCCAATGAAATGGAGAGAGACGGCCCATTTATTAGTGGTGCTTTTCTATAAGAACTATTGGGTTGTTGTTTTATTTTTGTTCTCTCAAGCTCCTCGTGAACAGCTGTAGACTTTTGGTTCTTGTATGGAGAATGTCTGGTGAATCCATCTATGAATTTTGGACCAATGTGAACTAACCAATCAGCTTAATTCAAAATACAGTGAGCAAAAAATTGCTGGGGACTTTTGTTCCCTCCTCAGAAATAGCTGGCAACACACCCACCCACCATTTTGACGCCTGCAAATAACATAGAGAAATTGGGGAGACAAATTGCACTTAGCCATACCTTACGATGAGCTTCTCTCACGCTCATTGTATCAGTTGTATGTAGGGGGGGGCGTGCAGAGGAAAGTATTAATAGGTTAAAACAGGTTAAAAATGGTTAAAATAGGATGTATGAGTCGCATCCAGGCAGGTGCCTAGCATGAATTTCTCAGAGCACCATTGCCACCACTCGCTGGGTGCTTTCAGATAGTAGCAGAAATCCACGTCCAAATGAGACAAATCATCTCCTAACACTTCTGTGTTAATTCCATAGTTCCTGTGGTATTTGCACAGGTCTCTCTATTTGGGTCATGGGCCTTTTCATAAGTCTCCATTCATGACTGCATGTTTCCAGGGCAACCAGAGGCAACACAGTCATAAATCCTATGGTTGACCCATAAACATAGCTGTTGAGTTCTCCCTTTTTTTAAGGGAAGTTCCCTTATGCTGAATAGGCTTCCTTGCGAGAAAAGGGAAAACTTGACAGCTATGCCCATGAACAAACAATCCAGCAATCACAGATAGAATCTGCGGGAAGATGTGCTAAAGAACAGTCAGGTTAACATATTGCCCCAGTCCATTCCATGTGAGGCAGTTATTTGGTTAATCAATTTTTTAATGAGAAGCTCAGAAAGCTCCTCCTAAAATCTATCCTTTCATGTCAACTTTTTCCTTGCTCTAGGCCCTTCTCCCTATATATCAAGAAAGGCACCTTTTCTCATCTGACACTGTTCATTTTTTCACACAACGAACTAGACCGGCTTCAGTGGGATCATCTCCTCTTCATCGCAATCTGGTTGTGCTAGAAAATATAATATCACGACATAATGGCGCCAGGCGAGCCTCTCTGGGGAGGACATTCCACAATCAGGGAGCCACCACAGAAAAGGCATGTTCTCTTGTTGCCACCCTCTGAACATCTCAGAGAAAGGCCTCAGATGATAAGAACAGAGTCTGGGTCAGTTTATACTGGAAGAGGGCTAGAGTAGTTGCTTTGGGAAACAATAATCAGGCATCCACACAACATGACTCTATTCCAAACTTTTAAAATGGAAAGCGTAATGCTGGTGGTCAACAAAAGAGGTTCAATGACTCTCTCAAGGCAAATCTTTAAAAATGCAGTATAAACACTGACAACTGGGAAACACTGGCCTGCGAGCGCTCCAGTTGGAGAAGAGCCTTTAGCAAAGGTGTCATGGGTTTTGAAGACGCTCGATCTCAGGACGCAAGGGAGAAACATGCTAAGAGGAAGGCACGCTTGGCAACCCCTCACCATGATCAACTCCCGCCTGGAAATCTAGGTCCCCACTGTGGAAGGACGTGTGGATCCAGAATTGACCTCCATAGTCACTTACAGACTCACTTTAAAAACTGTGTTTATGGGGGACAATCTTACTCGGCTACAAGTGATTGCCAAAAAAAAAGAAGAACCGGGAGAGGGGATCCTTAAGGCATTGCAGTCCTGAGCCATGCAAGAGTATAGATCAACACCAGCACTATGAATTGGGTCCAGAAACTAACCAGCAGCCAGTGCAGTTCTGCCAGGATTGGTGCTGTCACAGTGGCCGGAGTGGACTACTTCAGAGTAACGACGCTACGCAGCTCTGCATTTTATTCTTTTATTGGTGCTGCGTATTTACAGTGCTCAAGTCATTGCTATTTACACGGAGCGATGTTGTCAGTCGGTTTCAGAACCTCCTAATGGCTTTTGGCGCGTCTTTCTCCAACACAAAAGCTTTGGCAGACCCATCCTCTTGCCCCTCCTCTTCCTGCGTAATTCTGGAGTTGGGGGGATGGGTCTTCCCCCCTTGCTTGCCCCTTCCTGTCCCACCTGGGACCTTGGCTCCTCTACCTTGCCTGAGCCTCGGACACGACTTCCTGCTTCCCCACTGGAATCGGAACTCTCCCTGCTTTCCCCTTTGCTCGGGGACGGGCTTGAACTCAGGAGGGGAGGGACTTCGCGATATCCCCTGTCCCTCACATCCACCCCCCTCCCAAGCTCTCCTTCACCCCTCCCCAGGCCCCCCCCAGGTGTCGGTGACGACTGGAAGCCTAAAAACTCGGTGCTCTCCGAGCCCGTTGGTGTGAACACCTCCCCCCAGTCCTGCGAGCCCCCCCCTTCCGCCTGGGAGGACGGGAATCCCAAAAAGTCCGTGGCGTCAGAGCTGGTGGGGGTAAAAATGTTTTGCCAATCTGCTCCTTCCTCTGACTGGGTGGATCTTGGCGACACCCATACCTCATCCTCTGGTTCCTCAAACTCCGCTTCCCAGCGCCATGGTGAGCTGTTCTCCCGTGCCTCCTCCTCCTCCCCCTCCCTTTCCATGTGCCAGGGCTTGGGTCTGTGGGGAAAGAGGGCGTGAAATTCTTCCACCAAGAATTCCTCCTGTATCTGAGTGGCGGGGACCCATTCATTCTGGGACGGTGGAGCATCCTCCCATGCCATGAGGTACTCCAGGCCCCCCACCCCCCACCTTGAATCCAGGATGGCCGTGGCCTCATTGAGTTGCTCCCTGCCTTCCCTCTCCCCCCCTCCCTCGGGGGTTTGTTCGCTGTCTCGGAGCCTGCTGCTTTCCCTGTACGGCGACAGCAGCGATCTATGAAACACTGGATGCACCCTCATGTCCTCTGGCAGTGCCAGCCTGTATGCCACCGGGTTGACCTGTTGCGTGACCGTGAAGGGGCCCAGCCATTTGGGTGCCAGCTTTTTGCACCTCCCTCTGGTGGGAAGGCCCTCCGAGGACAACCACACCTTGTCCCCCACCCTGATGACCTCCCCTTGTCGCCTGTGGCGATCTGCCCCCTTTTTGTACGCTTCCTTGGCCCTCTCCAAGTGTTCTCTGAGCTGCTGGTGCACCGTCTCCAGTTCCTTTGCCCAATCCTCAGCCTGCGGGCCCTCCTCCTCCTCCTCCCCCTCCCTCTCTGGGAAAGATCTGAGGTCGCGCCCGTAATTGGCCTTAAAGGGCGACACCCCTGTGGAGACGTGCACTGCATTGTTGTAGGCAAATTCTGCTAGTGGCAGGCGATCCACCCAGTCCGTTTGCCGCTGGCTGACGTAGCATCTCAGGTACTGCTGCAGAATGGCGTTGACCCTCTCCGCTTGTCCGTTGGTCTGCGGGTGTCTAGCCGTTGACAAGCTGACCTCCACCTGCAGGAGGTTCATGAGCCGCCGCCAGAACCTGGAAACAAATTGGCGGCCACGATCCGAAATAACCCTTAAAGGTAATCCATGCAGTCTGAAAACGTGATCAACAAACAGTTTGGCTGTCTCTTCTGCCGAGACTGCCCTGGCACACGGTATAAAGTGACACATTTTGGACATGAGGTCCACCACCACCAACACTGCAGTCTTACCCCTGGACGAAGGCAGATCTGTGATGAAGTCCATGGACACCACTTCCCACGGCCTGTGTGGCGTGGCTAAGGGCTCCAGCAACCCTGGCGGCGCTGCTCTGACCACCTTCGCCCGCTGGCAGGTGTTACAGCCCCTTACATAGTCTCGAACATCTTCCCTCACCCCTGGCCACCAGAAGTGTCTCATGACTAGGTGAGTGGTCTTGTCCCTTCCAAAATGCCCCGCTGTTGGGTTGTCGTGCATCTGCTTGAGGACCGTACGTCGAAGCTGGGTGGTGGGTAGGTACAGCGCACCCTTGTAGAAAAGCAGCCCTCTGCGTTCTGCAAAGTCTTTTGCCTGCTCCCTCCCCCCTCTCAGTTCTCTGAAGATGCGGTTGGCAAATTCATCCGCTGCCGTCAGTGCTGTGAGTTCTGCCTCGCTCACCACTGCTGCTCCGCAGGACCATGCCGACGGGGGGAAAATGTGCCTCGGGGCTGGTGGCGCCTCCTCCTCCATGTACTCTGGCTTGCGGGAGAGGGCATCCGCCCTGACATTCTGCTCTCCCGGGATGTAGTGTATGGAGAAGTTGAAGTTCGAGAAGAACTCTGCCCACCGTATCTGCCGCTGGTTGAGCACCCTGGCAGTTCTCCAGAACTCCAGGTTCTTGTGGTCTGTGCACACCTGGATGGGGTGCTTGGCGCCCACCAGGAAGTGCCTCCAGTGCTGGAACGCCGCGTGGATCGCAAGAAGTTCCCGATCGAAAACTGTGTAGTTTCGCTCGGGCTGGGTCAACTTCCTGGAGAAGAAGGCACAGGGTCTCCACTCTCTGTTGGCGTCCAGTTGCAACAAAATGGCGCCCACAGCCTTATCAGAAGCATCTGTCTCAATGCGTAGGGGCGCGTCCTGAACCACGTGGAACAGGTTCTGGTCTGAGGCGAACACCCTCTTGAGGCTTTCGAACGCTGCTTGCGCCTCTGGTGTCCACCTGAACTTCTGCTTGCCTCTCAGGCAGTCAGTGATGGGAGCCGTAACTCGAGAGAAGTTCTTGATGAACTTCCTGTAGAAGTTGGCAAAGCCTAGTAGGCGTTGGGCATCTTTGCGCGTCCTGGGGCTGTGCCAGTCCAGGATGGTCTGCACCTTGTCCTTGTCCATCGCTAGCCCCTTGTCTGACAGCTTGTAGCCCAGGAAGTCCACCTCCTTGGTGTGAAACTTGCACTTCTCCAGCTTCACATACAGGTGGTTCTCCTTCAGGCGCTGTAACACCTCCCTGACGTCCTTCACGTGCTGCACTGGGTCGTTGGAGTAAATAAGGATGTCATCCAGAAAGACCAAGCATTTCCTGAAGAGTAGGGACCCCAGGACGTGGTGCATGAAGGCCTGGAAGCATGCTGAGCCCCCTTGCAACCCGAAGGGCATCACCAGATATTCAAAAGAGCCCAGAGGCGTGAACATCGTGGTTTTCCACTCATCGCCCTCCCGGATCCTGATCAAGTTGTACGCCCCCCTCAGGTCTAGCTTGGTGAAAATCTTGCCCCTGCGTGCCGCTGTCAGGAGATCATCCACTCTGGGCATGGGGAAAGCCACTGGCTCTGTCACCGAATTCAGCCGTCTAAAATCCACCACAAGACGGCGCTGTTGCGTGTCTTTCTTGTCCACCCAGAAGACCGGGCTGCCCCCTGCTGCCTTGCTTTCTCTGATGAACCCCCGCTTGAGGTTCTTGTCGATGAAAGCGCGCAGATCCTCCAGTTCCTGGTCTGACATGGCGTACAGCTTGGCTGGGGGTATAGTTGCCCCTGGCACCAGGTTGATCTGGCAGTCAAAAGGCCGGTGTGGGGGCAGGTGGTCGGACTCCGCTTCGCTGAAGACCTCCTGCAGGTCCCAGTATGGTTTGGGTATCGCCTCACCCCCTTTGACGTGCATGGTGGCCACCGTGGCTATCGGAGGCCCCTCCCCTGGTTGGTGCTGCATGCAATGTTCCAGGCAAAAGTCCGATCCAAAAGTGATGCATCTCTGATGCCAACTTATGGAGGGGTCGTGGCGCGCCAGCCAGCTCATGCCCAAAACGATTGGGGGGTCTGAGATGGTGGTGACGTTGAATGCCAGTGTCTCTGAGTGCCTTCCAACCGTCATTCTCATGGGGGGGGTTTGATGA
Source organism: Zootoca vivipara (assembly GCF_963506605.1). NCBI lineage: Eukaryota > Metazoa > Chordata > Lepidosauria > Squamata > Lacertidae > Zootoca > Zootoca vivipara. Next base: position 59,602,464 of record NC_083284.1, on the reverse strand, counting down.
GTGATGGCCCCTCCCAGCAGCTCTCTGCCGTCAATGGTTGCCACGTGCAGAGGAAAATCCAGCTGCAGAAGCTGGATCTGGTGCTCTTCTGCAAAGTTCCTCGAGAAGAAGTTCGCTGACGCCCCACTGTCAATTAAGGCGAGGACTGTCAGGGGATAGCCATTTGGGAGCGTGAGCGTCACTTCTAGAACCACTCCTGCTCTGGGAGGGGTGGGCTGGCTCTGCTCCTCTCTGTGCGGGTGGGTGGGCTGGGGCTGTTGTCTGCTGACTGTGCCTGGCTGCCGCCCCTTGTCTCCTGCAGCCAGGCTTTCCCGTTTCCCTGCTGTGGTGCTGCGTCAGTGGGGGAGGGCACAACCGTTCCCGCCTTTCCTTGCCACTCCCTGCGATGTGGGCAGTCTCTGACGAGATGCTGGGGGGAGTTGCAGAGAAAGCAATTCCCACCCCTTCCCTCCTTGCGCCTTGGCGCCGCTGGGGTTTGAAAAGCCCGCGCGCGCGCGCTATCAATCTGCATGGGTTCCTGGTCCTGACTGGCCCCAGGCGTGGCTTGAAAGGGTTGTTGAGGGAGTGGCTTCTCCTGCGACCGTGGGAACCAAGCCCGCTTTGCGCGCGTTGCTTGCTTGTCGCTCCACCTGGATTCCTGCCTCACCCCCACCGCCAGAGCCGCTTTGCTCAGTTGATCCATATTACTGGGCTTTGGACCTCTCGAGAGCTCATCCTTCACCTCCTCATGCAACCCCAAGTAGAACGCCGCTTGCATCGGGGCCGACTCCAGATCCCACCCCAATCTGTGCACCAGCATGGTGAATTTCGCCCAATACGCGCGAACTGTCATATTTCCTTGGCGTAAATTATGAAGTTCCTCCTTAGTCTGGTCCATATGACTATCGGACGAATACATCGTTTTCAAACCTTCTAGAAACAGTTTGACATTCTTCATGCAAGGATTCCTTGTTGCAATTAACGGTCTTAGCCACTCCCTGGCCGCCCCTGTAAGGTGCTCCACAATAAACGCTACTCTGTGCTCATCATCAGGGAACTCATCGTGGTGCAGCTCAAGAGCATACACAATCTCAGTCTCAAAGCCCTGAAACTCCTTCGGGTCTCCGTTGAACTTGCTTACTAGGGTCCCGGCTCTCCTTCCTGGCAGCACTTGGACTTGGGGTGCCCCTCCCGCCTTGTTTTTCTCTGCATCCAGCTTGTTTTGGAGGTCTACCGCCACCGCCCTTAAATGCTGCTCTTTTTCCTGAAGCTCTCTCACCTGTTCCGCAAGTTGTAGCCGGTCGTCCTGGACCTTCTTAGTCTCCTCTTTAGCTGCCTTCAATTCTCCCTGCGCCTGCAGCGACAGCTGTTGCAGTTCTAGCTGGGCTTGCTCAGCGATCTGCCGCCACTTCTCCGCCTCTGACACGCTCATCCCGGCAACTCCAAAGTAGCCCAAAAATGATTAGGAGGTTGCTGTCACAGTGGCCGGAGTGGACTACTTCAGAGTAACGACGCTACGCAGCTCTGCATTTTATTCTTTTATTGGTGCTGCGTATTTACAGTGCTCAAGTCATTGCTATTTACACGGAGCGATGTTGTCAGTCGGTTTCAGAACCTCCTAATGGCTTTTGGCGCGTCTTTCTCCAACACAAAAGCTTTGGCAGACCCATCCTCTTGCCCCTCCTCTTCCTGCGTAATTCTGGAGTTGGGGGGATGGGTCTTCCCCCCTTGCTTGCCCCTTCCTGTCCCACCTGGGACCTTGGCTCCTCTACCTTGCCTGAGCCTCGGACACGACTTCCTGCTTCCCCACTGGAATCGGAACTCTCCCTGCTTTCCCCTTTGCTCGGGGACGGGCTTGAACTCAGGAGGGGAGGGACTTCGCGATATCCCCTGTCCCTCACAGGTGTGTTATATGCTCAAACTGCCTTGTTCTGGTTAGCAATCTGGCCATTGCACTTTGCACCAGCTGAAGTTTCCGAACCATCTTCAGAGGCAGTTCCATGTATAACACATGGCAGCAATCCAACTTAGAGGTTACCAGAGCGTAGGCTACAGAAGTCGGGCTATCCCTGCACAGATGTGACACAGCTGGGCTACCAGCTGAAGCTGATAGAAGGCATTCTGTGCCACCAAGGCCACCTGGGCTTCAGGTGACAGAAGTGGATCCAGGAGTGCCCCCAAGCTATGTACTTGCTCCTTTAAAGTCCGTCATGGTCCATTTGAAAATTAGCGTGAGGGTCAAATCTGCACCTGTATTGGAATTGCTAGTAAGATGTTTTAAAGATGTTTTTATTGTTTCTTTACTTATTGTTTGCCACACTGGGCTCCTTTGGAGAAAGGGTGGCAGAGAAATATAAGGGTGGTATAGAAATATAAGAAATAAATAAAGTAGAAGAAATGTGCCCCGAATATTCTGCCCAACTGAATTATCACCTGTCGAATGGAGTTACGTTAGAAACATGCACATAAACAATCGTGACGGGAGAAATTAGGCAAATCCGCCCAATGCTTCACTTTGCGTTGCCAATCAGGTGAAGTTTGTAGAGTAGTTTGTGGAAAACAAATGTCTCCATTGCTTTCACACTGTGTGGGAGAGGAAAATGAGAGTGAGATTGTATGCTGACTTCTGAGTCACTGCTTTGGTTTGAAAATTCTTTTTGAGCCAGTAATGTTTGATCAGTAGGTGTTGAGTAATGGTTTGGCTTTGCAAACGCTTAGCGTAAAGCAATATGCATGTAAGACTAATTGTAATTTACCAAGTGGAAAACAAAACAAAAGCACAACGATTCTGTAATTATCTCAGGCTATAACCCTAAAAGCATTTACTTGAAAGTGAGTCCCTTTGAGGTCCATAGCCCTTGGTTCAGAATACAGGCAGAAAGTTTGCGCCATTTACGCACGTTCAATATGTGCACGACCATGGATGCACACACATTCCACCGAACCCAGGAAACCGATGACCAGGAAACACCATAAAGATGTCACTGAAAAGTCATAAATAGGGGTGCTTGCAGGCTTTTTCACTGGGTTTCAATTATATGTGATTTCACAGACACACGCGTTGCATCGAAACGGGGGTTGCCAGTATGCATGTATAGGATAGTGGTGTAAAAGTATAATGGTGTGCCTTTGGAATGATCTTAGAATCCTTTTTATTGGATGCAAAAACTGTAAATGGAAAATGACATTTACAGGAGTACTGTCAAACATTTCATTGCAAACATACAGTCTGTAATAAGCCTTGTGATAATGCAAGATTTATGGAGTGTATTATTGTTTGGAATGGAGGCATTTCTGCTGCACTTAAGGGTGTTCAAAGTGCCTTGCCATTTTTGCCCAACAGCTCTGTGAAGCAGGACAAATGGTATGAGAATAATTTCCACCAAGTCATTATCACGATAGATATTGCCTTTTCTTGCATACACCAAGAACTTAAAAAGAAACCAGCTTGATCAGACCAAAAACACATCTAGTCCAGCATTCTGTTCTCCTGGTGACTAATCAGATGCCCATAAGCAGGACTGAGGGTAACAACACTCTTCTATATCTGCAATCTGCTCACCTAGAAGAAAGCCCAACTGAATTCAAAATAGAAAAATTCCTTCAGTAGCACCTTAAAGACCAACTAAGTTTTTATTTTGGTATGAGCTTTCGTGTGCATGCACACTTCTTCAGATACACTGGAAACGGAAGACCGTTTCCAGTGTATCTGAAACTTCCACTGTATCTGAAACGGAAGACCGTTTCCAGTGTATCTGAAACTTCCACTGTATCTGAAACGGAAGACCGTTTGTGTATCTGAAGAAGTGTGCATGCACACGAAAGCTCATACCAAAATAAAAACTTAGTTGGTCTTTAAGGTGCTACTGAAGGAATTTTTCTATTTTGCTTCGACTCAGACCAACACGGCTACCTACCTGTAACTACAACTGAATTCAGTAAGACTGGCTGAAGGCTGGTAATCTCTTTGGGGGGGGGGTATAACTTTTTTTATAAAAAGAGAGGTCTTGTTTCCCTGTCTTATAGAAAATGTACCCATCAAAAGGCATTTATTCAAGCTCCTTTTTCTCTGAACAGCATCCCATAGAGATGATATGCTCTTTGATTATTCCCTTTTCACTAAATGCAAATCAAGATCTTCCATTAAAATCCACTCTGCACAGAGTGTGTGTTCTAAAGTGTTCCATTTAGTTCCAGATCACTGTGCCCTTTGGGTTATAAACATTCTGTAAAATGTATTTCAAACCGTACAAGCAGAGTGGCATTGTAAGAAATATTCACGATAGCACATAATCATTGCTATAACTGTCACATTTCATTAAGCTTCTTTACTTGTGCAAAAAGGAAGGTTTATTTCTGACGTATTATAAGGGAAAGGGAAGCAATCGCATATAAAAACAGTGGCTTTGGGTGTGTTTGGCAAAAAGTATTTGCAAAGGCAGCACTACAGTATTGTTCTAAAAAGTTTTGTTTCAAAACACATGATGTAAACTGATGATACCACTAGCAGCAGATGTGCTCCCCTTTCACATACTGAAAATGTGACATGCAATTACCATATATTTTGAATCATCCCTGCACAACTCAGCAAGTGGCACGCAGTTCCACTGGCTATGAATGGGAGCCACCAGGTGCATCTTGATAAACCTTGCTTGCCTAGGATTGGAGGATTGCCATGCACTCGACAGGCTACGATCCAAGGCTCGTGGACTTGATTCAGCTTGGTAGATCAATAGTCAGGCTTGATGGATACCTATCAACTGTCCGAATTTGACCAGGACATCCTGGAATTACAGAAGCCATCCCGGCTTCTGATAGGATCCCAGAATGATGCTCTGCAAGCCGTAGGATGTAGGTTTGGATGTAGGTGGATGTAGGTTTGATGAGGCCTTAAGCTACTGAAGGTAATGGGGCCCTTTATATGTCCAGCTGTCCTTTGTCAACAACAAATTGTCGCTGTTTTTTGTGTTGAATATATGCTATGTGGTAATTTATGGACCTAATAGGTATCCAAAGCCATTTGCACATAACAAACCATGTATTTTATCAAAGTAATTGTTGAACTGAAATACAATTAAGAAAAAGTATATTAATAGTGAAATACAATTAAGAAAAAGTATATTAATAGTGAAAAAATTATTAAGCTCTTACTTAAAATGATTTTTTTATTCATAACAAACTTAATAATGCAAACACATTGGCATTTGGCAGTAACAAAAGTTCCTTTAGAAACACAGTTTACAAAGACTTATTATCTAGTCTCTAGAAACTTGCTATAACACAAAATAATAATAGGTGAAAATATATGATGCAAACTCCTAATAATTATAAATAGCAGAATGTAGGCACCCTATATATAGAAATGAGCGAACCAGTGATATTTTAGGGAGCAGGCTATTTTAGGGAGCAGGCCCATGACTTACATCACAGGAGCCTACACAACACAAAACACTGTTGCTGTATGTAGGTTTTACTTTATTTGTTTTTTATCTTATATTTTGGAAATGTACAACCAGGTTTTTTTTTCTTTAATTTTTTTTTGGGGGGGGAGAGTGGGGCCCTAAGCTATAGTTTGTTTAGCTTGTACGTAAATCCGGCACTGTGTTCAAGTCAGCTGGCTCTGTCCAGCGCTCGGCACCAAAAGACACACACCTTTCGCATGAAAGAAGGCAGCACTGAGCCAGAGCCCAGGGAGGAGGAGGAGGAGGAGGAGGAGGAGGAGGAGGAGGAGCTGGTAGTGGTGCAGGTAAGGTCACCCCTGGCATTTCCAGATGCCATGCCTCCTCCGCCTGAGACACCCCAACGGAGAAGCAGCCAACAAAGACGAGGAAGAGGACAGTGGCAGGGAAGAGGAGGAAGAGCTGGACGTGCCAGTGTGGCGCTCACGGAGGGAGTTGCTGCTGGAAACGGAGACAGAGGACTGGGGCGGGGGAACCCCAGCTGGCTCGCACTTCCCGATTTTGATTGGCCAAATGTTGGAGGGTATGCTGATGTAAATACTGTACAGTGGTACCTCAGGTTACAGACGCTTCAGGTTACAGATGCTTCAGGTTACAGACTCTGCTAACCCAGAAATAGTACCTCGGGTTACGAACTTTACCTCAGGATGAGAACAGAAATCGAGCGGTGGTGGCGCAGCAGCAGCGGGAGGCCCCATTAGCTAAAGTGGTGCTTCAGGTTAAGAACAGTTTCAGGTTAAGTACGGACCTCCAGAACGAATTAAGTTCTTAATCCGAGATATCACTGTAGTGCTATACTCAAAAGCGTGTTAGCTGAAAAATAATTTTAAACAGCTCTTCAAGATATGGCCTAACAGCGGCCACAGATTCATGTGGAAAAGGGAGTCATCCCCATGGTTTCTCTGCATAGCCCCTGCTCCCAAACACCCCTGTATGATCTACTACAGGCATCCCCAAACCTCGGCCCTCCAGATGTTTTGGGCTACAATTCCCATCATCCCTGACCACTGGTCCTGTTAGCTAGGGATCATGGGAGTTGTAGGCCAAAACATCTGGAGGGCCGCAGTTTGGGGATGCCTGATCTACTACTATAAATCCCCTCACGTTTCATATAACTTGACCTTTTTTAAATCAGACTCCTGTATAATGCAGGGGTGGGGGGACTTTTACAGTCTGAGGGCCACACTACCTTCTGAGCAACTTTCTGAAGTTGCCCTCAGAAGTGGGCAAAGCAATAAATGTGAATTTTGCCTTTGCGCAGTAGGCCGGTGTCTACGCAAACTTGCAACGCTACTCCTGCCCCTCCCCACCTCCATCCAGACAAGCAAGAAGCATCAGAGTTCAAGGACATATTCCAGCCAGGTGAAAACAGTGGTATGATACTGCTTGTCGAGGCAGTAGCTCAGTTGGTACAGCATGAGATTCTTAATCTCAGGGTTGTAGGTTCGAGTCCCACCTTGGGCAACAGATTCCTGCATTGCAGGGGGTTGGGACAGGTGATCCTTGTAGTCCCTTCCAACTCTACAGTTCTATGATTCTACTTTAAATGTATAGTGCAGATGGAGTGCTCATTTTGTATGTTTCCTCTCTTCACTTTCCTTCCATTCTTCTGATAAAAGGGTAGGGACCTTTTATCTTTAACTCTGTAAAGCATCATACACTTTTTTTAAAAAAAAAAAACCTCAACTTTTTAGCACCAGCTATATGCTACACACTATGCAGATTAATTGGCTTTAAGTCACAGCCCTAGAAATGTTTATTCAGAAGGAAGTCTCACTGAAATCAGTGAGATTTCCTCCCAGGTAACAGGTGGTAGGGACCTCAGAAATTTGCTTAAGCTGCAACTCGCTATTCATATACCTGGGAGTAAGTCCCACTGAGGGATGCAGGTGGTGCTGTGGTCTAAACCAGTGGTCCTCAACCTTGGGCCTCCAGATGTTTTTGGCCTACAACTCCCATGATCCCTAGCTAGCAGGACCAGTGGTCAGGGATGATGGGAATTGTAGTCTCAAAACATCTGGAGGCCCAAGGTTGAGGACCACTGGTCTAAACCACAGAGCCTAGGGCATGCCGATCAGAAGGTCAACAGTTCAAATCCCCGTGATGGGGTGAGTGATGGGGCGAGCTCCCATTGCTTGGTCCCAGCTCCTGCCCACCTAGCAGTTCGAAAGCACGTCAAAATGCAAGTAGATAAATAGGTACCGCTCCGGCGGGAAGGTAAATGCTGTTTCCGTGCGCTGCTGTGGTTCGCCAGAAGCGGCTTTGTCATGCTGTCCATGTCTGCGGACAAACGCCGGCTCCCTCGGCCTATAGAGTGAGATGAGCGCCGCAACCCCAGAGTCGTCCGCGACTGGACCTAATGGTCAGGGGGACCTTTACCTTTACCTAAGTCCCACTGAGCTTAACGAGGTTTACATTTGAATGTAGGGTTGCACTGTTAATTGCTGTAATGTCAAAATGCACAGGTTATTAAGATTTCTGCCCCGCCCCCCGATTTCTCACCAACCTGCCCACTGTTTCTCTGCTCCTCTGTGCAGATTTAGGTGGTTGTTGTTGTTGTTGTTGTGAATTGGAGCAGAAGGGGACCCTGCATAGGTGTCCATCGTAAGCCTTTGAAATGTTCCACAGATATATCTCTGCAGCAGCTGTTGCAGTCTTCGTAATGTTATCAGCCTATGACTCAGAGGGATTTTTGTATTAGTGGATTCTGGCACGTAGCACATCCCCAATAATTTCCAAGACCGGGGAAATCACTCCCGCTAAAGAAACGAGGAGGTATAGTGTGTAGATCAGGCATCCCCAAACTGCGGCCCTCCAGATGTTTTGGCCTACAACTCCCATGATCCCTAGCTAACAGGACCAGTGGTCGGGGAAGATGGGAATTGTAGTCCAAAACATCTGGAGGGCCGAAGTTTGGGGATGCCTGGTGTAGATGAATTGGCCAGACAGAAAATAGTCTGCGCAAGCCATTTTACAAGATTGGTGTCATTTTCAAGCCCGTGGAGGCACACGCTGCAGAAGAACGAGTAAGTTTTCATCTGTCTAGGCACACCACTCTTGGCTGCAGTTGAAAACACTGCATATGCAACCGGGATGGGATTTTTTGGAATGGCAATTTTTGTATCTAAAGCTTCTTTGTGCAATTGTGTCAAAGCAGGGAATGTTTCTCACATAACCTAGTTTGTAAAACTACAGCTGCAATCCTGTACCCACTTCCCTGGGAGTAAACGCCACTGAAAACAACAGGACTTACTTTTGAGTAGACAACATGCATAGGGACAAGGGGCAGACAGCAACAAATTTGTGTGTTCCTCTTCCCAGTATACTTCAAATACAGTAGATCTCTAAAACGTCTTCATATTCAAGTTTTTAAATATGTCTTTATGGATTATTATTATTATTATTATTATTATTATTATTATTATTATGTATTTTGTACCTTGGAAGCTGCCTTGATGTATTTTATGAATGTGTAATAAATAAACGTCAGCGTTTTCCAAGTGGTAACTAAGCTTCTGATTGTCAGGGAGGTTTCCAGACTCTTAAAATCGTAACATTTTTTAGGATTGATCACAAGCATTCCAGTGAGACAGCCACTTCCCAGCTGCCCTGAGTCTGCAGCCATCTGAGTTCCTGGATAACACAGTCTGCCCCCTCTGTAGTACATGCTTTGCATGTACTGTAATATGTAGCAGTCCATACAAGTAGCCCAGCACAACAAAGTCCAATTGCATACCCTCTACAGTACAGTGGTACCTCTGGTTGTGAACGGGATCCGTTCCGGAGCCCCATTTGCAACATGAAAAGGCCGCATCCTGAAGCACTGTGTCTGTGCAGGCGTGTGATGTAATTCGGCGCTTCTGCACATGCGCAAAGCTCGATTTAGTGCTTCTGCGCATGCGCGCACGCCGAACCCGGAAGTAACCCGTTCCAGAACTTCTGGGTTCGGTGCGTCCGTATCCCGAAAAGACTCATCCTGAAGCAGGCGTAACGCAAGGTATGACTGTACTCTGTTTCTCCCTCCCTAAAATGTTAGATTTACGTTACATTTCAAATCGTATTACAACTACTCGGTTAGACAGGTGATACCAATAAATTATAGGCACCACAAGTCACTTTGAAGGGTCCTTACTCAATGCGTTTGACGGAACGTTTCTTTTCAAACATATTTTTCATAACTGGCAAAAGCTATATATGTCACACCAGAAAAAGTGCTTTCATATTTTATGTATGTACAATATAAATTTGGTCTGCCCTGCATGAAGCATATTTAAAAGATGACTTCAAACCTGTTGAGCTCACGTTAGAACACAATAATTCAGCGGTGTTCAGCAACCCTGATCATTCTCATTTGGACTTATTTCCAGGTATGTTTATCTTGGATTGCATCCAAGGCCTGGTTGTATCATTAGGCAGTAGATACTGGAGGGCAAAGAGCAATGACTAGATGCTGAGGGGACAGAGTTGTGTGAACCCCAAGACTTATCCTTTGTCCCCATCACCACCACCTTCTGCCCTGAGGCCAGTCAGCTTGTGTATGTGGAATAGGAGGTGTCCCTCCTTCTCTTTCACCTTGGGCAATAAAATGGCTTGTGCAGGCTGTGAATTTGCATCCTGAAAACTTTTTAAAGGCTAAATACCAGAATGTGCTGGTATACATAGATGGACGTGAATTATAGTGACAGCTCACATACTCATATTTTCAAGATCACAGATGTTGCTGTTTCCTTTTTTAAAGAAGTAACTTTATTGGTTGTTAATAATAACAATAATAATAATAATACTTTATTATTTTTACCCCACCCACTGGCTGGGTTTCCCCAGCCACTCTGGGTGGCTTTCTTTCAACAGAACATTAAAAACAGAATAAAACTTTAAACATTAAAAACTTCCCTAAACAGGGCTTGCTTTCAGATGTCTTCTAAAAGTCGGATAGCTGTTTATTTCCTTGATATCTGATGGGAGGGCATTCCACACAGCAGGCGCCCCTACCAAGAAGGCCCTCTGCCTGGTTCCCTGTAACCTCACTTCTCGCAGTGAGAGAACTGCCAGAAAACCCTCGGAGCTGGACCTCAGTGTCCGGGCTGAACGATGGGGGTGGAGACACTCTTTCAGGTATACTGGGCCAAGGCCATTTAGGGCTTTAAAAGTCATCACCAACACTTTGAATTGAACGGCCTCGGTCCTGTATACCTGAAGGAGCGTCTCCACCCCCACCATTCAGCCCGGACACTGAGATCCAGCACCGAGGGTCTTCTGGTGGTTCCCTCACTGCAAGAAGTGAGGTTACAGGGAACCAGACAGAGGACCTTCTCGGTAGTGGCACCCGCCCTGTGGAACGCCCTCCCAGCAGATGTCAAGGCTATAAGTAACTATTTTACTTTTAGAAGACAACTGAAGGCGGCCCTGTTTAGGGAAGTTTTTAATGTTTGATGCTGTACAGTTTTTAATATTCGGTTGGAAGCCGCCCAGAGTGGCTGGGGGAACCCAGCCAGAAGGGTGGGATATAAATAATAAATTATTATTATTATTATTTGAATTGTGCTTGTAAACATACTAGGAGCCAATGTAGGTCTTTCAGGACCAGTGTTATGTGGTCTTGGTGGCTGCTCACAGTCAGATGTCTAGCTGCCGCATTCTGGATTAATTGTAGTTTCTGGGTCACCTTCAAAGGTAGCCCCATGCAGAGCGCATTGCAGTAGTCCACGCGGGAGATAAGTAGAGCAGGTAGGGGTCGAGACGCTCCTTCATGTGTATTGGGCTGAGGCCGTTTAGGGCTTTAAAGTTCAGCACCAACACTTTGAATCAAGACATATACACAATCTTGGAAAAAGAAAAGAAAACGAAACTGAAACAAAAGCCACACGATACATCTCTTACAAACAATAAACAATAGAACAATGCATAACAAATTCACCAAAATGTTCCAACCATCAAGTTGCAATGTTCCAAATGTTGCTGTTTCCATCCAGTTCTGAGACACTCGTTTTTAAGATCCAGCATACTTTAAATGTGTTTCCCCATAATTGACATGCTCAGTGAAGGCAATGAGAAGGCATGGTTATCTTGAAACATACTGCACAAGAGCAGAACGGTATGCGGAGGCCTGATCATGGATAAGAATCTGTCCCTACATCACTGAGATCTTTGTTCTCTCCGTTTGCTTATTTGTACTCTGGCAGATTCATATTACAACGGCACATTATTCTCCTCTCCCAGTAGAACTCTCTCCATAATTCCAGCTGCAACTGGAGAGAAGAGACATTATATAACAGAGAACTCATTCATGAATGGTGTGTCCGTGGAATCCTGTCGTCTTAATGTAAAACAATTCGACAGTCCACTGTCACTAAAGAAGTGTTGAAAAGGTAGAGCTTTGTGCCAATGGCCGCTTGAAATTCTCCACCCTATTTGTGGACAGAGGAATTGAGGGACTACTTCAGCAAATCTCTCCATGGGGTGTGTGTGTGTGTGTGGCATGGCATGAACAATGACGATAGCATAGGTTTTTTTTGTGGTTGCCACAGAGAAGTTACTGTGTGGCAGCCTGGCAACCATAATAATAATAATAATAATAATAATAATAATAATAATAATAATAATAATTTATTCATACCCCGCCCATCTGGCTGGGTTTCCCCAGCCACTCTGGGCGGCTTCCAACAGAAACATTAAAACACACTAATTTCTTAAACATTAAAAGCCTCCCTAAACAGGGCTGCCTTCAGATGTCTTCTAAAAATCTGGTAGCTGTTTTCCTTTTTGACATCTGATGGGAGGGTGTTCCACAGGGCAGGCGCCACCACCAAGAAGGCGCCTGCCCACATCCTCCGCAATGCCACAGAACTAAATTTGTTCCAGGGTATTGGTGGAGAATAGTCAGAGAAAATTCAGCAGTTGCCTTCCTTTTCTAGGGGAGTGAGAGAGAGAAAAGGGGGTGGGGGTGGGTATCAGAATTTTTCTCAGAAAAAAATAAATTCTGAGAAATGTTGACCTTGAAAGAAAAAACAAGACTGGGAGAACTGACATGTAAATGGGAAAGACCCATTGCTGTATCAACAGAGTATTTTATAAAAGTATTTCACAGTGCATGTTAATTGAGGTAGTGCAAGGGGTACAGCACTAAGATATCGATGGAGGCTATGATGCTTACCTCTGCAGAAGGTATTTAATTCAATTTTCAAAAATTCACCTAAGCAAAAACAACACCATTGTAGATATAGGATAAGGACACTTGACTCTGCCGATTGATTTGACAAATGGCATCAGCTAACGCTGGGCGACATCAGTATTATCTGAATAAAGAGGAGCCATGATGTTTCCAGAAGAAAGACAAAGATTATTTAAAAAGAAACAGAGGCTCTTTCTTCTCCCTTTCCAAAAGAAGAAATCCATTATTGCTGAAGCGTGACTGGTGGAACTGCTATCTGTCTAGGGTGAAAACAAATCAGAGGGGAAACAGCCAATGAAATGCTTCTGAAAGAGCATTGTCGCTTTTCTGCTCAAAGAATAGCAGCAGCAGCCACAAGCCTGGCATTCTGTTAGCTAGAACAATGCATTTTTATCTCTTTAGCTTTTTGCAAAAGATTGGTGACAAACTCTAGTGCCCGGGGTGCCAACTTGAATAAAATAGGGGGGGTGGGAGGTACATCACACCATTTGAATGGCAATGCCCATCAACTTTGGGGCCAATGACTTGGCTAGTTGGTTTAAGCCAGCCTTCACCAATCTGGTATCTACAACTCCCCCAGTCACTACAGCCAGTTGTGACTGATGGAGTTGAACTAGGCAGAGGGCCCTTTCAGTAACAACAACAACAACAACAACAACAACAACAACAACAATTATTTATACCCTGCCCATTTGGCTGGGTTTCCCTAGTCACTCTGGGTGCCTCCCAATAGAATATTAAAAACATGATAAGACATCAAAAATGAAAAACTTCCCTAAACAGGGCTGCCTTCAGGTGTCTTCTAAAAGTCAGGTATTTGTTTATTTCCTTGACATCTGATGGGAGGGTGTTCCACAGGGCAGGTGCCACTACTGAGAAGGCCCTCTGTCTGGTCCCCTGTAACCTCACTTCTTGCAATGAGGGAACCACCAGAAGGCCCTCGGTGCTGGACCTCAGTGTCCGGGCTGAATGATGAGGGTGGACACACGCCTTCAGGTATACTGGGCCGAGGCCATTTAGGGCTTTAAAGGTCAGCACCAACACTTTGAATTGTGCTCGGAAACGTACTAGGAACCAATGTAGGTATTTCAGGACTGGTGTTATATGGTCTCAGCGGCCACTCCCAGTCACCAGTCTAGCTGCCACATTCTGGATTAGTTGTAGTGGTGCCCTCCCTTCCATCAGATGTTCCAGAACTCGCCAGAACTTCCATCAGATATTCCAGAACTCGCCAGGATTTAATTCCAGCACCTCTCAGGTGGGTGCCATTGCCATTATAAGAGAACAAGGGAGGTGTTCATGGTGAGCTCTGCCACCTCTTTTTCTAGAAAAATAGCACTGGTTACTGGCTAATATGAACCAGCCTAAGAAAGAAATGCTAGAAAGAACATGTTTTGTAAATGAAGTATAAGGGAGAACAGAACTCTACAAAACTGATTATGAAGCATTTGATTGTCACTAGGTATCATTGAAAGTCATTAGGTGATGATGTAGCTAATGTAGTAATTTTGTGACTGGCTGGGCAGACAGTGTATTTCACTGCGATACAGATATATAAACTAAAGTGGAAAGAGAGTCAGGTATACATTTTTTCCTATGTTCCAGCACCACGGAATGGGACACTAGAACCAATATAACCTTTCTAAATAGATAAAAGACTGAGGACTCAGCTACAATGGCAAAGAAAAAACACTTTATATGCTTTAATATGCATTCTAACACTGCGGCACCAGATGGCGCTGTGGAGTTCCGCTTTTTGCCAACCCGATTTCTCATGCAAAGTTTTGCAACGAGTTTAACTGAAATGCTTCTTTGATGTGTCTAGATCCAGCCTGGGTTTTGCACTACCCAAAACTGGTCATCATATTTGCACGTGCCATTTGTCAGTGAAGAGTGGCTCAGAGCACCAGATGGGAGAAACTGATTGTGTCCATATCTCCCTCTTCCTTAGAAGCAAGAACCATCAAATGCTGGAAAGTGACATGTTAGTGTATCAGTGGTGAGCACGCATTTACTAATCAGTCATGCCATCAAACAATACTAGGCTTTGTTTTACCAGGCTACTGTAGATGCCTACCAGGCTTATGCATCTACTCAGTTAGATCTTTTTTTTCTTTTTTTTTTGCAACAAAACCGATCTTTATTGAAAAATAATGTCTTACAGAAAATTTACAGAAGAAAAAGAAAGGAAAGAAAAGATAAAATAAAGTAAAGAACATTATCATTTCATCACCTAAGTAACTAATACATCAGAATTCTGCTATTGACTTCCCGTCACCATCTGCAACTTGTCTCCTTTATATTCTTTATGTACTGACATTCCTCATCATAATCTTGTTATTTTTTGTACATAATAAAGCTTATTCTACCAATTTGTCTGAGTGTTTGTTATATGCCCATCAATACAAAACTGCCATGAAGATTCCTTTCCTATTATCAATTTCTTGCATATAATTCCTAAATTTTTCCCACTTTTCCGTAAATGCCTGTTTGGAATTTCCCTTTAAACTATCAGTTAGCTGAGCCATTTCCATAAAACCCAATAACTTGACTTGCCACTCGCCAACTGTGGGGATTTTATCTCCTTTCCAGTTGGCAGCTATCAGCAGGCGGGCTGCCGCCGTCGCATACAGGAAATGCTCTCTGTATTTTACTGGCAGATCTGTGCTCAGGATTCCGAGGAGGAAAGCCTCTGGCTTTTTTGTAAAGTTGATCTTAAGCATTTTTTTCAGCTCCTCATGTATCTGATTCCAAAACACTTTAATTTTGCGGCAAGTCCACCACATATGTATCATATCTCCTTTTGCCTCTCCACATCTCCAACAAACATTTGCAATGCTTTTATACATTCTAGACAGTCTGGAGGGCGTAAGATACCACCGGTATAACATTTTATACATATTTTCTTTAATCGTGTATGATACCGTGAATTTCATATTGCGTTCCCACAGCTTTTCCCATTCCTCCATCATAATTGCATGGCCAAAGTCCTGGGCCCATTTTATCATGACTTCTTTCACTGCTTCATCCATTACTTCCAGCTCAAGAAGGAGGTGATACATTTTAGATATTATCTTATTATTACTATTCATCAAATCTTTTTCTAATCTGGACATTTCTGAATTGAATCCTATTTTTTTGTCCTCCTTAAAAGCTTCATTTAATTGATGGTAATCTAACCAGCTTACTAATTCATTTTTAACTTCATCATATCCTTTTAATTTAAATTGTTCGTCCTCCTTTATCAGCAGTGATCTATATGTAGCCCATTTATCCTTATTAGTTTTTTTCCTTACCGCCTTGGCTTCCACCGGCGAAATCCATAAAGGAGTTTTTGGCTCCAAAAGATTTTTATATTTCGCCCACACTTTATAAAGGGAACCTCTTATTATGTGGTTACTAAACCCTTTATGTACCTTGGTCTTGTCGTAATGTACATATGCGTGCCAGCCGAACCTTAAATCAAATCCTTCTAAATCCAGCTGACTGGTTCTCTGGAGCAGAAACCAGTCTTTTAACCACGTGAAGCAGGCCGCTTCATAATATAAGTTCAGATCGGGGAGACCGAATCCTCCCCTCTCTTTTCTATCTATAAGCAACTTGTGCTTTATTCTCGGCCTTGCTCCCTGCCAAATGAATCTGGAAATTTCCTTCTGCCACTCTTTTATACACCCTGTATTGCGTATTATTGGGATGTTTTGAAACAGAAAAATCAGTTTTGGTAATATGCTCATTTTTATTACCGAAATCCGTCCCAGAAATGATAATCTCAGTTTGTTCCAATTTATCAAATTTCTTTTAATTTCTTCCCATACTTTGGTATAATTGTCTTGATATAAATTGATATTTTTTGGAGATATCCAGATTCCTAAATATTTGATTTTGCCACAAAACTTTAGTTGAGTTGACCGTTCAATTTCAATTTTTTCTTCCATTGATAAATTTTTAGCCAGCATTTTAGTTTTGGTGTTGTTTAATTTGTACCCCGCCACCTTGCCGAATTCCTCTATTATTTCTAACATTTTCCTTATGCTTTCCTTTGGGTTCTCCGTCGTGACTATCAGGTCATCCGCATAAGCGCGCAGTTTGTACGTCCTCCTACCGAGTGTTACTCCTGTTATTTCCTTTTCTTCTCTGATTTTGTTATTTAGTATTTCCATCACTAGAATAAAAATTAGAGGGGACAGGGGGCAACCCTGTCTAGTCCCTTTATGTATATCACACTCGTTAGAGATATTATTATTTACCAATAATCTTGTCCTTTGTGTAGTGTATATTGCTCTAATTCCGTTACAAAAAAGCTTCCCGAACTCCATTTGCTCCATAGTGGCCCTCATAAATTTCCAAGAAATTTGGTCAAACGCCTTTTCAGCGTCGACCGCTATTAGGACTCCTGGCTTATCAATTTTCATATCTAAATATTCGATAATATTAATAATATTTCTGATGTTATTTTGCATTGATCGCTTAGGGAGAAAGCCCGCCTGGTCCTCATGAATTATTGTTATTAGTACATTCTTTAAACGGTCAGCTAAAATGGAAGCAAACAACTTGTAATCGTTATTCAGTAACGAAATTGGTCTGAAGTTTGATGGTAAAGATAAGTCTGTTCCCTGTTTGGGAATTAGAGTTAAATAGCTTTCTCCCCATGTTAGGGGCATTTCACCATTTTCTAATACGTTATTCATTATCTCCTTTAATGGATCTGTAACGGTTTCCTCAAGCTTTTTATAATATATTGCTGGTAGCCCGTCAGGACCTGGGCTCTTCCCTAATTTAGCTTTTTTTACAGCTTGGCTAATTTCAAATGTAGTGATCCGTGCGTTTAAGTCTTTAATATACTCCTTGGGAATTATCCCCAAATTATTTTTTTCCAGATATCCTTTTGCTTCTTCATCGGTTTCTTTACCTTCACTATATAATTCCCGATAGAAGTCCAAAAAAATCTTTTCAATCTCTTTTGGGTTAGAAGTGTAATTATCTCCCTGTTTCATTTTATTTATAACTCTCTCATTTTGTCTATTTTTTAATTGCCAGGCAAGTAACTTGCCTGGCTTATTGGCCTGTTCGAAATTCTTTTGCCTCAACATTTTTATTTTCCACTGGATGTCTTCTTCTAAAATCATTGAGTACTGTGTCCGTAATATTTTTACATTTTGTTTAATTTTTTCATTCTTTGGATCTTTGTCGAGGTCCACTTCATGTTTCCTTATTTCATCCCTGAGTTTTTGTATCTTTTTTTCCTTTTCTTTCTTTTGAATTGCGCTCTGATTAATAAAGAATCCTCTTATCACTGCCTTTCCGGCATCCCATACTGTCGTGATAGGGGTTTCTTTATGCAAGTTAAATTTAAAGAATTCTTGAAGAGTCT
This sequence comes from Zootoca vivipara, assembly GCF_963506605.1. Lineage (NCBI taxonomy): Eukaryota > Metazoa > Chordata > Lepidosauria > Squamata > Lacertidae > Zootoca > Zootoca vivipara. Next base: position 59,584,484 of record NC_083284.1, on the reverse strand, counting down.
TTTTAGCTTTCTCAATTATTACCTCATCATACATTAGGGATTCATTTACCTTCCATCTTTTAAGTCCAGACATTTCTTTATTTATCCAAACAAGTACAGGGTTATGATCCGATAAGGTTCTGGGCTGAATTTCGGCTTTAGCGATATTTACTGTCAGTTCAGTAGGAATCCAAATGGCATCGATCCTGCCTGAGGTCTTATTCGGCTCGGAAAAGTGTGTGTACTCTCTTTTCAATGGATGTTTTGTTCTCCATGCGTCCTTCATATGCAATGTTTCCATCGCTTGGGAAAATATTACCGGTAATTTGCTTTGCTTAGAGCTCTTACCATTCTTTTTATGTGATCTGTCTATATCAGGTGCGGTAACCCCATTTAAATCTCCCAACAAGATTGTCTTCTCTGCCACGTATTCTATTAATTTTTTCTCCAATTTTTGATAAAATTTCTTTTGTCTCTTGTTTGGTGCGTATATTCCAATTATTACAATCTTTTCTCCTTGTGATGTGATTTCAATGATTACTATCCTCCCTTCCGAATCTTTAAATAACAGTTTGGGTTCCAAATGATTTTTGGCATAAATCACCACACACCCCTTTTTCTTAGTTTTGTGAGCAGAAATAAATTCCTGCCCTAATTTTTTGTTGGAGAGCACTCTTATATGTTTCTGCGTTACGTGGGTTTCCTGAAGACAGATCACATCAATTTTTTGCCTAATTAATTCATGTTCTACCTTGTTTCTTTTTGTCTTTTCATTCAGTCCATTCACATTCCAAGTCAAAAATTTAAGATTCATTCCCATTTTTCTTTTGTTTGTTTGTTTGTTTGCTTGTTTTTTAAAAAATATTATATTTCCCCCCTTTTTTCTGATTACTTTTATTCACTTTATTATGAAGAAAGATAATGGTTTAAAATAAAGAAAAACAATTCACCAAACTACAGATCAGAACCAAATGAAAATATACCAGTTTCAGCTCCTGGTTATAATGATTACAATAATAAAGACTTGAAACACAATAATCCACCTCTCTAGCTCTCTTCTGCTTCTACTGGATTATCTGAATCTGAATCCTCCCCTCCTCCACTTGCCCTTCTCACTTTTCCTAATTGTTTCGAATATTTTCTCCAATATTTCGCTGCGTCTTCTGGCACCATAAATTTTCGTCTTTTACCTTTAAAGAAAAACGAAAACCCCTCTGGATATTCCCATCGATGGGTTATCGTTTTCCCTCTCAGTGCTTCTACGTATGGCTTAAATTTTTCTCGTTTTTTCAAGAATCTGGAAGGTATGTATTTATGAATGATTACATCGCTCTCATCAATTTGTAATCTTTTTTTGTTACTCATTTGCAGGACTTTGTCTCTAATATCTAACGTTTTGAAGGTTACCAAACAATCCCCCGGCCAATTATTTTCCTTTGCAACCTTTGATCTTATTCTAAAAGTCCTGTCTATATGCTGTTCCATTTCCTGTTCGCTAATTTCTAGCCATTTGGCAAGCTCTGAAGTCACTTTCTTTCCAATTTGCTCATCCGGTTTCTCTGGTATTGCTCTTAATCTCAAGGTGTTCTCTCTTCTATGCATCTCAATCATAGAGACTGCGTCCATCACAGCCTCATGTGTTTGTTTCATTTCAGCCATCTCCTTCCTTACCCGTTCCCCCTCCCTCTTCAATTCCCTATTTTCATTCTGTAGTTTCCTCACTGACTCTTCTAAGCTTATAGTCTTGCCTTTTAGATCTTGCACTATTGTCGTAAGCTCTGCATTTTTTCCCCCAATTCATTCATCTTCTCACTTAATTCTGTTACAATCTTAGCATTCCCATCTATCTTTTCCCCAAAACTATCCAATTTTTCATTTACATCTTTTTTCATATCAACAATGTCCCTTTTTAAACTTAGGATTAATTCTTTCACGTCCAAATTTGCATCCATATCTGCTCCTGACCCTCTTCTAGCTTGGTTACCAACATTCCCTGTTAATGCAGAAGTTGCCAATTTTTTGTTGACCCCCTCTCTTTGGGATCCCATATCTCCCCAACAGTCCTTGTGTATATATATATAAACCGGCAACAAAAAAGAAAAAAGAGAAAGAGGAATGTGAAATCAAAAGCAGGGGGGGTGGGGTGTTCACAATGCAGTCTTTTTGGTTTGGCAATGCTTAAAACAAAGAGCTAACCAAAAAAATAATTAGTCACAATATATCCACTATTAACAGAAGTCTTTAACTTCCTTGACTGTTGGCTGCTCCTCTTGTCCTCTTGCTCACCCAGCAAACTGCTCCAAAAAAAGTTTTTGTTTATTCTCTGGGTGGTGGCTGTGGCTGTGAGTTATATGAATTTTAGGTTATTGGATGCCTTGTTACCACCTTCCTAGAGGTGGCGCTCTTTCTAAATAGCGTTGTCCTGAGCAAAGATTTTTTCCTGTTCCCGCTGTGACTCAGCAGTTCAGATGAAGTCACTTGCCAATGTGATATCCTATTTAGCCAATGGAAAGGAAAAGTTCATGAAAAAGAAAAGGTTCAAAAATCTTTTAAATCTTTTAAACTCTTCTTATAACTGTTCCTCCAAATTCCTTCTTAAGTGCCAGAAATTCCTCCCCAAAATTATTTTCGATACATTTCAATCTCATACATTTCAGTCATGGTAAGCTTTGGAGGGGAGTGATATTTTTTACATCAGTTCAGTCATTTTAAGTCCATCCCATCCGACAGAACTCCAGTGAAAAGAAGAGAAAATGATACCTTTCTCAGGAATTGCTGCTACAATATTGCTATCCCGCTTTGTTCTTACCCTCCGTTGACTGCTACAAATGTGTCTACCGTTCTTCAGGCAGCCCAAGGAACGAAAAGAGTAGCTGTTTCCTTGCAACCTTTGATGTTGTTGAGTTGGTTTTTTAAGCAAAGCGGAACGCTGCAGAGGTGACTTCCTGCACCGCCGTTAAATTAGCTTGCCGACCTTCTCTTTCTCCCTATAATTCATCGCTTCCCTCAGTCTTTCAAAAGACCTCCGGGCTTGGGAGAGCTGCGTATTACCTTAGGTCGGGTAATTCCCTTGGAGGTTTCACCGCTTGCTTGCTTCAGATTTTCCTGGCTTTCTCGGCTGGGGCGGGATCTTGAGGTAGGCGTCCCGGGGAGGTTCCTCTTCACCGCGCTTTTTCGCTTGGTGCCGGAGCTTCCCCGACGCTGCTGCCGATCAGTTAGGTCTGGAAACCCTCCACGACCTTTTTGGAGGGGGGCTTTGAAGCCCAATGCCCCCCCTATCCGCCCTTTTCGAGTGCGCTAGCGAAGAGCGACCCGCCGGTGCGTCCGAAGCTGATCCGCGGGAAACCGGAAGTCCACTCAGTTAGATCTATTAGAGTTGTCAGATGTCACAGGAAGGAAAGCAGAAAGGCCATGACTTATCTTTGAAGATACAGCAGTTCTTTCACCTCTGAAAGTAAGTTGGTGGAATGATGCAGCGGCTTGTATAACACTGATTTATTTATATTCCTCCCGTCTTTGAACGTGAGTCATCAGAAAGCACTTAATCACAAGCTAGGGGGTCTCATCTTATCTCCAAGAAAGTGGCATGGCATAGTTACTGCAGCACACAAAGCCACATAAACTTGCAAAAACATTCTGAGGTTGAAATCAGTTTAGTTTATTCTGTTTAATTAGTTTGACATCTCTGCTTCATATTTCCCCTTAAGCAAGAAATTATGACAACAGATTAAAGCCAAGGTCCCATTTTCAAACAGATCATAATTTGCATAATATATCATTTTTTACATTGAGAGAAGACTCTGGTGTAAAGAAGCAAACTAGAGAAAGTTGGTTAAATATGTATTTCATACAATTGTTTATGCTTAAACATGTAATATATATGAACACAAATTACAAGGTCTCGTGGTATTCTAGAATATATGGTTGTTGGTTTTGCCATTAAATTAATTTCCTGTTTTGCCATTAAACATGGAAATAAAATTTTATTTTGGCATACACATGATTCATGGTATTCCTCTGATTAAATTATTGGAAGAAACCAAGATGCTGATCAAAAGCACATGCTTACTAGATGACGCATATGACCAAATTAACCCTTTGCATTGTTGTAGCAATAATAAATCATTGTACAGTATTGTATTGTTTAAACCACCTTATCCACAGGAATAGGATTTACCTTAGCTCAAGTGGGAAATTTGCCAGTTCAGTGGTTCCTCTAAACAGCTGCCACTGGCAAGGTTTAAAATTTAGACATGACAAATGCTCTCCTCCGAGTGTGGCCCAGCTGCTGCTCAGAGGCACAGTCTGAGAATGCACCAGGTAGTCTTAGGATGATAGAATCAGAGCACTAGATTGAACCAGAAGGCCATTTAGTCTGATCCCCGCCACAAAGCATGTCCATCACCACCACTGCCCTCCACAGATCAGACAGATAACATTTCACAATCATTGTTCTCCTCACCTCCCTTCTAATAAGCAAAGTATGAACCTGTAGATCTTAATCATGTTGAGATCTATGAGCGTCTCTTGGATATTAAAGTAGAAGTGAGGAAGAAGCAAGATTGGCTGGCATTTCTTTGAGAAATCTAAACCAGCTCAAAATGTACCATATAACTATAGTACATAGGTGCTAAGCATGGGTGCTGAAAGGGTGAGCCACACTTTGGACATCAAAGTATTTACAACATACTGTATGCTAAAACATTTTTGTTTAGGCAAGCCTCTACAGACATGTAGAATGCTTACATGGATCTTTTTCTTTTTTAAAAAAGATTTTTATTGAAGTACGAGAATTTTTACATACATTATATTCTCTCCTTCCAATTTTTAATTTCCCGTTCCATTTTTCCTTTCCCTTCCCACCCCTCCCCCACCCATAATCCATTGGAAGGGTTCAAACAGTTGTCCTCAACCACGGGCACAATGTCTTTAATTTCCACTGAATGTCTTCTGGTCCAGTAGTTGTTATCCATTGAAGATAGGGGTTCCATCTGGTCCTTATCATAGTAGACTTGGCCTTCCATGTTATTTCCTGTGATGTTACTGCCACAGTACTGCTTACATGGATCTTAAGCGGGTTTTAATTTTTTTGAATATTTTAACTGTAGTTGTTTTCAACTTTTCTTTACTGATAATTTTATTTTTTATGTAAGTCACTTTGAAGTTTTATTACAACCAAGCAAGCTGCAATTTTGTGAAGTAAATAAATAAATAGATTGCAGTCATCTTAGTTGCCAGGAGATCGGCGCGTGTTGATATTCATGTGTCACCTACATGTAACATTCATGTGCACATCTATATCTGAAACGTGTACAAATAATTTTGTGAAAAAGAGATGCATTTGTACACTTTTCAGATATAGATGTGCACATGAATGTTACATGTAGGTGACACATGAATATCAACACGCGCCCATCTCCTGGCAACTAAGATGACTGCAATCTATTTATTTATTTACTTCACAAAATTGCAGCTCCTTGGTTGTAATAAAACTTCAAATTTGGGAGTGTTGGGACTCACATGCGAATGTCAACATTTTTCCAAATTTCGAATATCTGCAGCTGATATAGCATCACTCATTCTCATAGTGATCTTGGGTGGTGAGTGCCGGCAGAAATGGAATCCAGATGGATGCCGCTGATAAACATGGTTTGCAGAAATATATAAAAAAATAATGATGTGAGAATACATAATGCAGGGGAAACAAAAGCAGCCCCGTGAGGTTTGAGCGTGTTCAGGAGCCACAGAATGTTGAGTTTGGTTTGGTTTGAAAAAGGAGACAGAAAACAACGGGGGGGGGGATGATGGGATGCCCTGCTTGAGTTCCTTCCAGATTATAGCATCCTCTAAGAACGGTCTGGCAAGAACTCTTAAATAGGAGCATTACAGGTGGGAGGTGAGGGTACTTGGCAACATTTAGTTACTGGGCCCACTTCTCCCCTTAGATGAGAAACAAATATAAGCCACGTTGATTTAGTTTCCTTACCTCCCAGGTACCTTTTTCCTATTTCCTGTTAAGGGCGATAACAAATAATCACACACAATGCTAACAGTGGCTAGACACAGAGCACAGCCGAGCTGAGAATACTGCAGCCTAATGATGCAGAGAATAACCTATTATTTTCCGGCAGCAGGCTGCTACTAGCAGGTTTTCTGGCGCAAGGCCTGGGTGGAATTCACTTACCTTTCTAAAACCTCAAACCTACATTTCACATTGTGTAGCACAGAAGTTCTCCTTTCGTGGTAACTGGGGGTTATTTTTGAAACGAACCCAAGGTCTTCAAAACCACCCCAGTCTCAGTGTGTAATCTTTCACCTGGCACAGCATGTCACATCAGTTTGCATAACTATTTCCCTTCACCGCAGAACATACAAAGATATATCTCTTATATCTAGTATGTACGGCCACTGAGATTCTGTCATATGGTGTGCTTAGCATATTCTGTTAAGAAAAGCATTTCCTTTCATTTAGAGAAAATGCAAGGCATTCAAGTTTGATTTGTGAAGGTCACAATGTTAGCCTTTGTAAGGCATATCTGAGTGTGATGACCTTCTCAGAACAAAAGCGGTTATATTTGTTTTTATTTATTCCACTTCAGTTTGGCTGGCAATAGTTTGTGTTTTAATGGTATAACCACCAAACACTCTAGAATCAAGAAGCCCTGCAGAATGAAAATTCTGTAGAAGGATTTCTTTTAATAGCCTTACCAGAGCCCTCCATGCTTAAATTAGAAATGTTTTATTTTACGCCTCTGACATTGTGAATCGGCTTTTCTTTGCCTGTGAACCATTGTGCAAATTGCCAGAACTAGTGTCAAAATAAGTCAGAAAGAAAAATGCTGCTGATGTTTCTCCCTAGAGGAAACTATAGCTTGATCTTCCTTCTTTTTCTTACTTGTAGAGCAAGAGGGCTTGATTTCACACTGATGTAGATTTGTCAATGTGTAGCAATCTGGATGTTTTCTAACAGCTCTGTGGTTGAAAAGTCTGGATGAAACAAAGCGCTGAAGAAAGACTTATTTCCATAAACATAATTCCATAAACAATTGTTTAAAAGCCTTCTGTTAGCCGAGCTCTCACAATGACTAGTGGTCAACGCTGTGGATATGTGTTGGGAGAGATTTAAATGGTTGCGTCTTCTTCTTTTTTTAAAGAAACTTAATTTAACATTGTGTTAAAGAATCAAAATTACAAATCAACTCGCAAACCAGGTTGACTTAAAAATGGCCATAAAAGTACAGTAATTTAAATTTTGCTCAATTATTTGGATGGGGTTTCTGAACCCATTTCAATAGGTTTACTCTGAGTAAAACTTGGATGGATATCATCCAATGGGTCTACTCGAGTAAAACTCAGTTGAACACTGCCCATTAAGTCCCATGAATGATACAGGGCAAGAAATACAGTTAATTGTTGAGGGCGAGGGGATAATTGACCAAATAATTTTTTAAAACAAATATTAAAAACAAACTCAGGTGGTGTATGCAGCTACAAGAAAACAGATGTCAGTGGTCTGATCAGCAAGAAATAATGTGTAGCAGATCAATAAAGTATTAATATATATTATTACCCATTGCCCCCCTCCTCAACTTATGAACCTTGTTAAACAAATTTGATCCATCACTACAGATTTATGCATTTGTAAGAGGCAGGATAAGTAGTGGGTAAATAGTTAACTCAACCACAAGCTTAGTCAAACCACAAAAAAATAGTGTAAGTGTTGTGTATTAAAGTAATAGCACAGCCAAGTATATATTGTAATATAGAGTTTATTGTATTGTATTACAGAGTTTATTTGAATGTATAAGTTCCAGCGGGAATGTCTATCATTTGCTAGTTCAGAGTGCAGGATTTGGATCCGTTGCTGGATTGGTTTACGCTGGAGGGAAACCTTGCCATTGGTTCCCGCCAAAATGTATATTTTCCCTGCTAGTTCTCTGTTACTATATAAGCCCCAGTTTTCCCCATTCCTGGGTTCTGGCTCTTCCTTGTTCTTTGAAGTAAAGAGATGTTGTACCAGATCCTCGCCTCCTGTTTCTTATTTGCACTGAGCTGAAATCACTGAAGACCCACTACACAACAGTAAGCTTATTTAAACCCAATTTCAGAACATAACACAAACATGGTTTCTCTGAGAAGCACCTGTGGTTCAGCATCTGTTCAGTTATACCATATGATAACTATAAATAATTATCCTAGACTAGTTCCAACTGCAAGTACTGAACCAAACAGATGCAGAGGACTCAACAGAGTAGCATGCAAAGCTACCAGTCATAAGTGTTCAAAATAGTTGGCTAATGTATTAAGAGGTGACAGCCATTTAGCTTCAGGCATATTTGGATTAAGCTGGTTATCCAGACCTATTTCAATCTGGCTGCAGATGTGGTTTTGGTCACTTTGGTTGATTAGCTGTATTGGAAGGAGAACAAAGGGAGTGCGACCCTGCTAATTTTCCTTTACCAGCAGCTTTTTAATGCTTTCCTTCTGAACAGGCTCCATGGGCAGGAATTAGAGATGCTGTTACAGTTGCACTCCTGCGTACAGGACCAGTTTCAGAGAGCAGAAGTTTGAATTAGGAGTTTAAGGTTGGCTGTGATGTGACCTAGAGGAAAAATGAGCAGAAATAACAAAATAGTGTAACTTCACCACAAGGAGTTACAGGTAGGTAGCCGTGTTGGTCTGAGTCGAAGCAAAATAAAAAAATTCCTTCAGTAGCACCTTAAAGACCAACTAAGTTTATATTTTGGTATGAGCTTTCGTGTGCATGCACACTTCTTCAGATACTTCAGATTCACCACAAGGAGTTTTTGATAACAAAGCTGGGGGCTGGGGGGCTGGAAAGAATGAAGAAAAATCATTCAACAGTATAGAAAGTCTTTTGCTTCTGAAATTCCTCAGATGTTCTGTCTGTCTAAAGAAGAACCTCAAATATCACTTAAAGCAAATGTTGGTGGCAACTCTCAAACAAGGATCTAGTCGCATGCATCTGACTACCTCACTGCCCCTCAACAGCTATGGCTGGTTGCTCCCCCTCAACAAAGCTCAACAATTTACCTCTTTTTCTAGGGAAAAAAAGCCCTGGTCACATGTGTAGTAATTCAACTATTGCTGAAGCTATGTGAAGTACCGGCTACACAGAAGTTATTTTCAGTGGCAGCTATGTTACTGTGGTCTGAGTACAAGCTTTTGAGTTCCCATGTTCACCACTAGTTGTGTGCATGTGTATGTTTGTGAGTGATCTCTTCACCTTGGGTTTTTTTTTTGGTTTGTTTTTGCTTTGTTTGCCCATGATTAAGAGTTCTGAAGAACTCAAAAACTTGCAGTTTTTCACATCTTGGCTGACCAACTAAAGGTATTGTCCTAACGTTTTGTTTGCTTGCTTGCTGAATTTCTCTCATGGGCCAACACAGCTGCTTATCCTTTTTGTGTGATTTGGAAAGTGCTGATTTTAGTCATTCAGCTTCGGAATCCTGATCTGAAGGAAGACTATCTTGTATCGCCTGGAGACTTTATCCTCTAATGTAACATTCCATAAAACTGCTAAGTAAGCCTACCCAGTGTTGTTTATGTTGACATTTCTACCAAACACTCCACCTAAATTTAATCTCTGTGTTGCCACAAGGGCTACTTGGTTTCTCTGTTTTCATTTTGTCAATCTCCAAAGAAACCTGGGCGTTTCTCCTAAAGGTGGAGGACACTCCTGGGCAATGACCGGTTTCTATATTTGCATAGAAAGGACAACAGCCATTGTGTGTTTGTACATTTCAGCTTTCCAAGAGCTGATACGTAAATAGCACCCAATACAGCCTCATTTAAATGTCTGCTTCATCTCTCACTCTATCTTAAAACTGACGAGCGGCACACAGAGATGGCTTTACTACCTGCAATATGTATTTTATTTTCTACCTGCAATATTTTATTTTCTCCCCTGACGTAGGCACAGTATTGCTTTAATGCGGATTTTAAAATTTAACATAGGTCAAATATCTTTCTACAATTTATACTTTTTATTTCCTCCATTGGGGGGGGGGAGCTGCCCGCCCCCCTGCCTACGGTACATCCATGACAGGTGTTTATGGTCTCAAAAGTGGACAGGACCTGTGCTTAGTTGGTAGAGCACGTGACGCTTAAATCTCAGGGTCGTGGGTTCGAGTCGCACGTTGGACAGAAGCTTCCTGCACTGAAATCCACAACCACCCCCTTTCCTCTCCTCCTCCTATTGTCAAGCGGAGGGGTCCGCCCCAAGACGCGGCTCGTTCCATTCTTACCCAGTTGGGGGGGGGCGATCAGAGAGAGGCTGGCACAAAGGCGCGAACGAGGCCCGCTCCCGGCCCGTTTCGATCTGCCGGGAATGGAAGAAAGGTCTTCATCCGTGGATGAAGCGGCGCCTGACGCGGGCCTGGTGTTGTCAGAAGAGGGGGGGGGTGAACAAGCGACCCCCCCCGCGGAAAGCCAGTTGGTACGTTCCAGGGCGGCTGAGCGGGAGGGGGAAGCGGGGGTGGAGCAGCAGCAGCAGAGAAAGAGAGAGAGAGAGAGAGAGAGAGAGAGAGAGAGAGAGAGAGAGAGAGAGAGAGAGAGAGAGAGAGAGAGAGCGCGTCGCGCGCCGGCTGTCAGTTGGCTCGAGCGGCGGGCGCGAGAGGATTGCCGTCGCTGGATGCTCGGGCTCGCGCATGTCCGCGGAGCTCTCGCGACTGCAGGCGTCGCTCTGGTGCCACAAGAGATCTCCTCCCCCCCCTACCCCCAATATCTCCCGTTTTTAATTCCCCTTCCCCGTAAGGTGGTGTTTTGTTTTGTTTTTTCCCCCTTCCCCTCTCGCTTCTTTTTTTGCGCAAGGCGAAAGGAGGGAACCGTGAGGGAGCTTTTGTGAGGGGCGGCTGCGGCCGGGAGAAGAAGGAAGACCCGAGTCCGAGGCAGGCGGGCAGGGTTGTTGGCTCGCCCTGAGAGGACGGCTGAGGCGCGATGCCCGTCGTGCATAAAACCGTGTCCGAGCTGCGGTTCAGGGCGGAGGGTGAGTGGGGCTGCTCCGGCGGCGGAGGGAAGGGGGCTTTTTCTGCGTGTAAGGAGGGAAGGGAAGCGGGAGGGAGTCCTCGTTGCCCCGATCTTGTCATTTTACAGACCCAAACATCCCGAGTACTATAAACTATAAGAGACAAGGGGGCATCTCGTGCTAATCGGGGAAGGGATTTCTAGGCAGCCCTTCGTCCCACGCCCCCCTTTTTGCTGCTTTTTCCTTCCGTTTTCGGAGGAAGGCGCTCTCTGTCTTTCCCCGCCTTCCCTAGAAGCGCCCCTTACGGTGGAGCCTTGGCGAGCAAGCAGGTAGCAAAAGACATTACCCCCCCCCCCCCCGCTCCTCACCTGCGCCCTTCTGGTTTCACCCACATACATTTTACCCCATTCCTGTCAGTAGAAGGAATGCATGGGGGGGGTATTATAGAAAGAGAGCAAGGGTGCCAACTTGAATAAAATATAGGGGGTGGGGGCAAATGTAAGCTCCGCCCCACATAATCAATCACATACACACAGCATTTGAATGACAGTGCCCAGCAACTTTGGGGGGACCCAACCCCCTCAAATGTTTTATTGGGGGAAGGGCTGAAGGGACCCCGGCCCCTAGGAGATGGCTCCTATGAAAGGGAAAGGGAAGAGCCTTTCTATCTAGCAACCCACACAACCCAGTTTAATTCTAGAACTACGGCCACTCCGCATAGAATCATAGCATCACAGAATTGTAGAGTTGGAAGGGAGCCCTGAGGGTCATCTAGTCCAACCTCCTGCAATGGGGAGGGGGTTGAACCCACAACCCTGAGATTTTGTGCTCTACCAGCTGAGATGCTGCCCCGTTTCCAACTGTGCTAGCAGCATCCACGCTCCTTTGTTCCAGGTATACAGCCTGGACCATCTTCTCCATCTCTGAGTCTGTTCCTCTGCATTTTGCTTGCGTTCGTCTGACTGTTGTCTGACTGTCCTCCCCTCAAACACCCCCCCCCCCGGAAAAAATCCAGAAAATGGTCAGCATACCTGACACAATGGAAGCATAGACAGTGGATATTCCACAGCTTTTGTTGTTTGCTGTATGTTTTGTGATCATCAGGCTGAGGGAGGAGAGAGTTGCTATTTCATGTTCCTACTGTGGCAGGGATAGAAATAATAAAATCATTCTCATCAATACGCTTAGGAGCCAACTATGGGGCCAGCCCACTCACCCCCAAATTAATGGGCATTGCAATTCAAATGATGTGTGTGTGTGCGCTGTGTCATGTGATTGATTATGTGAGGTGGGACTTACCTGCCCCCCCCCCATATTTTATTCAAGTTGGCACCCCTGTCATTACGCAACCTTACAGTCAACTGTTGATGGTCTTATACATGGTCCATGAAATCCACAGACAAAGATGACATTTCTACATATTCCGGGACTTCCGAGCAATGCAGGGGAAAACGCATTTGTGTTTGTTTGTTTTTAAAAAGATAGAAATCCAAAGAGAACTGAGTGTGCTCATTGTCCTTCAGGAGCCATAAAATGTTGGTGGCAGTTGAGCAATGGGATGGGGGAGGGGGGGAATTGGCCTGCTCAAACTCTTAATAATTTGTAGTATCCTGTAGTATCCTGAAGCAGGGTGAGTTTTGGAATGTATATTTCACAAATGTATATTTCAGCCATGATTCCCTCTCCTGACCAGGGTGCTATTAGTTTTTAAAGACACTGATCCTTTTGAAGTTAATAGAGTACAAGGGGGCCGATTTTATAGACTTGGAGGCAGAACCCCTGACAGTTTAAAGCAGGCATGTCAAACCTGCGGCCCTCCAGATGTTTTGGCCTACAACTCCCATGATCCCTAGCTAGCAGGACCAGTGGTTGGGGAAGATGGGAATTGTAGTCCAAAACATCTGGAGGGCCGCAGGTTTGACATGCCTGGTTTAAAGTGTCTTGTAAAATAGGGATGTGTGCACTGAGGCTACACCTCTCAACCCCAACTCTCCTTCACCAGCTCTAGTACAGCAGAGGAAGGGGGAAGGAAAAACACCTGCTTCCGTTCAGTTAGCTTTGGGGTAGATGTGGAGCTTTCTGCTCATCTAGTCCTAAACCTCAGTCAGTGCTATAGGGCAATTGCATTATACAGCACCAAACTGCTGAAGCGCAGGGCTAGATGCAAAGGAAGCTACTGTACTTATCTTGCCCTGAAGCTCAGAAGTCTCATACCATTGCACTATAGGGATGATTTCTCAATAATTTATCCTAACCCATAGTTCCTCATTGGTCCATAAATTGGACATGCTACTTTATAGGATTTAGATCAGGCATCCCCAAATTGCAGCCCTCCAGATGTTTTGGCCTACAACTCCCATGATCCCTAGCTAACAGGACCAATGGTCGGGGAAGATGGGAATTGTAGTCCAAAACATCTGGAGGGCCGAAGTTTGGGGATGCCTGATTTAGACTCTCATTTTACCCATAAGTTCCATAATAGTAGCAACTAGAGTTATTTCAAAATGTTCAGATCATGTCTCCTCTCTAATTCAGCAGGAAATCTAGTCTACTTTTTGTAATTTTTGAAGCTGATTTTAAGTTTTCATTTATTTGCTTATTTATTTTTATTTATCTAATATGTAGCAAGAGAGACAAAACTTCACACATTAAGTGTCAGTGTTTGGTAATAAAAATAATAAACTGATACCTGTAAATGAAAGTAATTTTTTTGTTTGATTGGATTTTTGCTTTTTTGTACTCTTGCGTGCAGTTACAGACCCAAAAATAAAAGGGAGCCCTGGCAGTCAGTCATTCAGTAATGTGTTTACATCTTTAGTATAGCATTACTAATAGCTTCACAACTTTTGTATCGTATTTCCATATCTTGAATGCTTACACAATATTGGCACAAGGGCTTGTGTCATGCTCTGTTTCAGTACAAGTATGTTTCTGTTGTCTCACATTTTTGCATAGAAGAATTGTATACTTGTTAGCACTAAGCAGATAAAAGCAGGCACAAACAGTATCTCTTAACTTTTCATATTGGAACTATGTAAATCAGTTTATAAAAGGATGGGGAAATATGAAGTAAAAAACTTGGCTGAAAATTTTGGACATAAATATTTGAAGATCTGTTGGGATTCATGAGCCACTTGGTAAGATAAATATATAATGAACCAGTGTATTGGAGTAATAGTACAATAGAGGAGCATTGGTTTACTGGACTTGGTGTAAAAGCTAACACATTATTTGGCAGTTTATATGAATATCAAAACAATTTTTGCAGTAGCTATAATAACTGCTTTATATTACTAAATGTAGTTAGTATCCCCATGTTAGTTTATATGGACTCTTATCAGATAAAGGGTAAAATAAAGAAGTAATAATAATAATGCCAGTGGGAGCTATTTTAGAAAAGATGATGTAAATTTTAATATGCATGTTTTAATGCATTGTAAAAATTTCCTGATGTTATGGTTTTATCTTTTTGTTAACTCCTTTGATTTGTTTTTACAACCAAACAGTGTATAAATATTTTGAAATAATATTAACACTGGGAGGTATAAATTTGAATGAATGACTGACTGCTTTCCCTTTCATTTTTGCAAGCATGACTGGATGACATATTTACGGTAGAAACAGTATTCACAAATAATATATTGCCTTGACTTGGCCATTCAGCAGTAAAAGAAAGCTTGAGGTCCCAATAAAACAACAACACACAGATTATTTTAATTTATCGGTTTTAAGAATTCTATTTTGGAAGCAAAAATTAAAATTAGGTATTTATTATTATATTTACGTCCCATCCTTTCTCCCCAAGGAGCCTATTACTTTCCTAGTAATTATTTCCCTCTCCAGCAATGAGGCCCACAAAGTCTGTTTTCTCCTGAACTTATCAATCACTTGAAGTAGTCAGGCTCATTGGAAGGAATGGGAAATAAAAGTGTGCTCTCAAGTGGAATAGAATTATTTTCTGCCATCCACATCAAAGGAGGAGCACAGAAGTCACTCAGGCAGATTTTTTCTGCCAAGAGAGTATGACTGAGCATAATTCCTATTGTAAAAGCTTAGGGTGGGACAAGAAATAATCTGAAAGTGTTTCTTTCCATAAATCGTATATCTTGTTCCTAGTCTTTGAATTTTCACAGATATCAATTATGCAGTTAAACTCCTGGTAAAAACAAGGTGCTATGTGAGTGAGCTATGAGATGCTAGAACTTTCTGCGGTTGTTCTGAAA
The DNA here is from genome assembly GCF_963506605.1 of Zootoca vivipara. Taxonomy (NCBI): domain Eukaryota; kingdom Metazoa; phylum Chordata; class Lepidosauria; order Squamata; family Lacertidae; genus Zootoca; species Zootoca vivipara. The sequence goes on along the minus strand of NC_083284.1, from coordinate 59,569,295 downwards.
GCTAACTTCTTGTTTGTACAGTAACAGTAAAACTGTTTCTAAAAGAAAATTCAAGCCAGTAAGGTTTGTGGTGTGTGTGTGGCTTTAGGAGTCATCAGAGACAAGGCTACTAAGGCTACCAGGAAATGATTTTGTAACTTCTCTGAATTTTTATTGCCTTCCAAGCCACAAATATAGCCAGAAGTGTTCTTCCAAAAATCTTCACAGCATCCAGACTCTGCTGTCTTTATAATATGGCCTAAGAACACTGCATCTAACAGTTTTGAGGAAACATAATCTATTTTCAGTAAGATGGATCAGCTAAAACAAATACCAGTATATTAACAGTAAAAGGTGGGTTATTTTGGAGGGGGAGTTAAATTTCCTTTTTTCAAATGTTGTTTTTGAGTGCCTGCCAAAACACAGAACTTTAGTTTTGCAATAATTGATAATTTGGGAGTTGTGAACAGTATTCCTAAAACCTTTTCAATCTTCTTTTTTCTAACTAAAGTAGTGTAACAGAATAATACCATATTATTAACATATAGAACAATCAGTACTTTATAAACCTGAATTGGGGAGTGTATGTGTGAAATCAGGATTGCAGAATTATTTGACTACATTATTAATGTAAATGTTGAAAAGAAAGGGTGGGCAGACAACCTTATATAACATCTCTAGTGGTTTTTATGTTCCTTATGCTCAGATATATTAAAAACCCACTTTAAAAAACAAAAGAGTTTTATTCTTATGACTATGAAAATAAACTTTGACTTAAAACCTACAAAGTATGTCTGATAAAATATCAGAATCCATTGGAAGAGTAAAAAGGAGTCTAATATTCAGGTGGTTCACTTTCAGTATTTTGCACAGCTTTGTGTTCCCTGAGGGGCTAATGATTGGCCTTGGAATTCCTAATCCTGTAACAGTGTTGAAACTAAGAAAGATCGGACCTTGTCAGTGCATGAATGACAAAACTATGAAACCACCTTATACATTCTTTTGAGTTTTTCAAACAAAGCAGTGAAGCAAATAGCATAGCTACCTGATACAGCCTCATATCCTTTTCCATTCAGTAAATGGTGGAAACAAAAAGCTTTTCACCAACCCATACACTGAACAAATATATATTTGGGGCAGAAACTGAACTGTTTCCTAAAACTTAACTGTTTCCCTAACAGTAGAGCTGTGAACGCTCTCACTACTTCCTCATGTTAATATGTAATAATACTAGTAAGCAGGAAATGTTCAGTGTAGCGTAGTTTCCTGCAAGCTCACATATGTAATTTTAATTTGTAACTTGAAAGCTGACGTGTGTGATTTTGTCATTTCATATATATGTCTGTAAAAAATGGCTGATCTTTATTTTTCTATTCAGCTCCCTGAATAAAGTTGGCCAGTCTTTATTTTAACACATAGTCTCTGTCTTTATGCCTGTTTGCATGTAAACACTTGCCAAAGGAAGTCCTGGGATGTGAGTTGGACAGTCTGAGGATCCCTGGGTCATAAGAGATCATATTCCTATACTCCTTTTCCAACAAAACCAACTCTATGTTGAGTTGTGGTTTTCATTTGTTAGGGAGAATAGTATTTAAAGGATGAAATAATAGAACATTTTTATCTCTTATAATCAGGTATATTCAGACTTTTGTATACCCTGTAATGTTCACTCCTGTATTAAGGTCACCACAAACCTGCCATTGTGAAGATGTAAGTTAAATATACTAGGATGTGTTTCTTGTTCTTCATAATTTTTTCTTCACCCAAGACCCAAACATTAAAGAAACACAATATTTTTTCACAACAATGGCTTTTGCAAGACCAGATGGAATAATATATCCTCAACTAAAATAATATTTGATTGTTACAAATAAACTATGTGTGTTTTACAGACTCAAACATGCTGTAACTCTCTTAGCAAGTAAGACCAGAAACATCTGGCTTTGAATGAGTCTTGAGACAGTCAGGTCTGGAGACTACACATGGTTAATATTAAGTATTTCATTTGTTTACACATGAAGGTGTATTCAATATAGCTAGCCAGCACGGACGGGATGCAAATCCATACTCCAACAATTTATATTGAACCTCATTGGTTGCAGTTAACTTTAGTGCACCTAATACTAGCTGCATTGAGATGTTATTCCAAACCACTATTTGGTGTTATATGAATGAGCAATGACTAGTCTTTCACCCCTTCCTCTTTTCCTCCTATGGTGTGATTTTCTGAAGAACTTAACATTTCTCAGGAAACCATCAGTTTGCTCTTGCATGGAAAGATAGCAAACCATGGTTTGCTTATAAAATAGGGTTTGATCTTGTTTTGCCGGCAAATTATGGTGTGAGCAGATCATTATTTGCTACATGTGCATGTATGCTTTGGCATTATGCCTGAATGCAGCTATTGTGTTAGATTGTTACTTAAAACATTAGGGAAACAAAGACTGTATATGATAAATTATTTATTGACAACGTCTTGTGAAGTTATATAAATAAAGGTTTAAAAAGTTTTAATGGTGACTAAGGCAAACAATGTTAACAAGAATATTTTTGCATAGAGAATTTACCTACTTTTGAATTGAATCCCCAGAAGTTAAGTGTTCAATATTGGGAAAGCTTTTATTATTATTTCTAGCTGTACCAATGCCAACACAGGACTTGTACCACCTTAAAGACCAACATTATTAATGTGTTTTAAACGGCTGGAACCTATTTCATCAGATACACGAAGTGATTGTGAATTAGCAGAACGGTAGTAACAACTAAAACAGGGAACAAAGTACCGTAATTTCCAAGATACAGGTAAATATGGAGGCAAATAAAATAGCAATGATAAATAAATAAATAAATAAAATAAATAAATAAATAAATAAATAAATAAAACAGCAATGATGGCAACTGCTAACGTGAGTGTCAGTGAGATCCAGGAATATAAAATAGACTTTATTTTTTATTCCTATATAGTTTCACAGATTAGGGGAAATATTCCAGCATGGCTACATAGCAGAATTGAGGTGTAACAAAGTTTCCAAATAAAAAGGGAACAAAATCCAGAAAAACTAGTGTAAATTGACAATAAGGAAATGAGCAAATTTCTGAAGATATAAAAGTTACTAAACATTTAAATACTTAAAAACAAAAATCCAGGAGGCTTACTGAATGGTGCAGATGAAAGGGGGTGCTGAAGGAAAATAGGAGTGAAACTAAATGATTTCCCTAAAAATATGCCAAATTCTAAAAAATATTTTTTTCAGAGAGTGCTGCTGAAGGATTACACCAAAGAGAAGTGACAAATGGTGAAATTTTAGAACCAATTGACAATTTTAAAAACTAACAAGTCAAGTCACCAGGGCACATTTGGATTCACGAAGAATGTAAAATTGCTTATCTGTCGACTGGAATGTGAAATATTGCTGACATTACCCTTCCTGTTGGGTCTGTCAGCTGCTTTTATCCATAACAGCTAACCTGAGCCTCCTAGCAGATGCTGGAAATGAACAGTAGACCATGACTACTACCATTTTCATTTCCTGCTTGTTACCTTTTTTTGGGTACTTGGCTGAGTTGGAAACAGAATGATGGACCTTGAATTATGTTCTTATGTGCATTTTCATATCTAGAGTACTAGTGAATCATGAGACTATTTATGCTGTTTAATAGCTAATGGGTAGGTGTGTCATAAGAACGTAAGAGCAACCCTGTTGTATCAGACCATAGGCCCATCTAATTTACTGTTCTGTTTCCAGGAAGCCCACAAGCAGAACATAAGCACAATGACACTCTCCTGCTTGTACTTCTTCAGTTCCGTTCTTCCTGAAAATTTCCATTCCTCCATGAGTATCTGCCCTACATTTTCTGCAGTGAAGACTGATGTAATCTCTCTAATCTCCTTTAGTACAATTTTCAGTATCCCTGCCAAGTAAACTCCATGGACAAAGACAACAGGCATATAAAAGTTATGACGCTGGAAGATGAGCCCCTCAGGTCGGAAGGCGTCCAACATGCTACTGAGGAAGAGCGGAGGACAAGTACAAGTAGATTCAGAGCTGATGAAGCGGCTGGGCCAAAGCCGAAAGGACGCTCAGTTGCGGATATGCCTGGAAGCGAAAGGAAAGTCCGATGCTGTAAAGAAAAATATTGCATAGGAACCTGGAATGTAAGAACCATGAATAGAGGTAAGCTGGATGTGGTCAAAAATGAGATGACAAGAATAAATATCGACATCCTGGGCATCAGTGAACTAAAATGGAAGGGAATGGGTGAATTCAGTTCGGGTGACTATCATATCTACTACTGTGGGCAAGAATCCCGTAAAAGAAATGGAGTGGCCCTCATAGTCAACAAAAGAGTGGCAAAAGCTGTAATGGGATGCAATCTCAAAAATGACAGAATGATCTCGATACGAATCCAAGGCAGACCTTTTAACATCACAGTAATCCAAGTTTATGCACCAACTACCGGTGCTGAAGAAAGTGAAATTGACCAATTCTATGAAGACCTACAACACCTTCTAGAAATGACACCAAAGAAGGATGTTCTTCTCATTACAGGGGATTGGAATGCTAAAGTAGGGAATCAAGAGATAAAAGGAACAACTGGCAAGTTTGGCCTTGGAGTTCAAAATGAAGCAGGGCAAAGGCTAATAGAGTTCTGTCAAGAGAACAAGCTGGTCATCACAAACACTCTCTTCCAACAACACAAGAGACGACTCTACACATGGATATCACCAAATGGGCAGCATCGAAATCAGATTGATTATATTCTCTGCAGCCAAAGATGGAGAAGCTCTATACAGTCAGCAAAAACAAGACCTGGAGCTGACTGTAACTCAGATCATCAGCTTCTTATAGCAAAATTCCAGCTTAAACTGAAGAAAGTAGGAAAAACCACTGGGCCAGTAAGATACAATCTGAATCAAATCCCTTATGAATACACAGTGGAAGTGAGGAACAGGTTTAAGGATTTAGATTTGGTGGACAGAGTGCCTGAAGAACTATGGATGGAGGCTCGTAACATTATACAGGAGGCAGCAACGAAAACCATCCCAAGGAAAAGGAAATGCAAGAAGGCAAAATGGCTGTCCAACGAGGCCTTACGAATAGCGGAGGAGAGGAGGCAAGCAAAACGCAAGGGAGATAGGGAAAGATACAGGAAACTGAATGCAGATTTCCAAAAAACGGCAAGGAGAGATAAGAGGGTCTTCTTAAATGAGCAATGCAAAGAAATAGAGGAAAACAATAGAATGGGGAAAACCAGAGATCTGTTCAAGAAAATTGGAGATATGAAAGGAACATTTCGTACAAAGATTACCATAATCAAGGACAAAAGTGGTAAGGACCTAACAGAAGCAGAAGACATCAAGAAGAGGTGGCAAGAATACACAGAGGAATTATACCAGAAAGATATGGAGGTCTCGTACACCCCAGGTAGTGTGGTTGCTGACCTTGAGCCAGACATCTTGGAGAGTGAAGTCAAATGGGCCTTAGAAAGCACTGCTAATAACAAAGCCAGTGGAAGTGATGATATTCCAGCTGAACTATTTAAAATTTTAAAAGATGATGCTGTTAAGGTGCTACACCCAATATGCCAGCAAGTTTGGAAAACTCAACAATGGCCAGAGGATTGGAGAAGATCAGTCTACATCCCAATTCCAAAGAAGGGCAGTGCCAAAGAATGCTCCAACTACCGCACAATTGCGCTCATTTCACACGCTAGCAAGGTTATGCTTAAAATTCTACAAGGCAGGCTTAGGCAGTATGTGGACCGAGAACTCCCAGAAGTGCAAGCTGGATTTCGAAAGGGCAGAGGAACCAGAGACCAAATAGCAAACATGCGCTGGATTATGGAGAAAGCTAGAGAGTTCCAGAAAAACGTCTACTTCTGCTTCATTGACTATGCAAAAGCCTTTGACTGTGTCGACCACAGCAAACTATGGCAAGTTCTTAAAGAAATGGGAGTGCCTGATCACCTCATCTGTCTCCTGAGAAATCTCTATGTGGGACAAGAAGCTACAGTTAGAACTGGATATGGAACAACTGATTGGTTCAAAATTGGGAAAGGAGTACGACAAGGTTGTATATCGTCTCCCTGCTTATTTAACTTATATGCAGAATTCATCATGCGAAAGGCTGGACTAGATGAATCCCAAGCAGGAATTAAGATTGCCGGAAGAAATATCAACAACCTCAGATATGCAGATGACACAACCTTGATGGCAGAAAGCGAGGAGGAATTAAAGAACCCTTTAATGAGGGTGAAAGAGGAGAGCGCAAAATATGGTGTGAAGCTCAACATCAAAAAAACCAAGATCATGGCCACTGGTCCCATCACCTCCTGGCAAATAGAAGGGGAAGAAATGGAGGCAGTGAGAGATTTTACTTTCTTGGGCTCCTTGATCACTGCAGATGGTGACAGCAGTCACGAAATTAAAAGACGCCTGCTTCTTGGGAGAAAAGCAATGACAAACCTAGACAGCATCTTAAAAAGCAGAGACATCACCTTGCCTACAAAGGTCCGTATAGTTAAAGCTATGGTTTTCCCAGTAGTGATGTATGGAAGTGAGAGCTGGACCATAAAGAAGGCTGATCGCCGAAGAATTGATGCTTTTGAATTATGGTGCTGGAGGAGACTCTTGAGAGTCCCATGGACTGCTAGAAGATCAAACCTATCAATTCTTAAGGAAATCAGCCCTGAGTGCTCCCTGGAAGGACAGATCGTGAAGCTGAGGCTCCAATACTTTGGCCACCTCATGAGAAGAGAAGAATCCTTGGAAAAGACTCTGATGTTGGGAAAGATTGAGGGCACTAGGAGAAGGGGACGACAGAGGACGAGATGGTTGGACAGTGTTCTCGAAGCTACGAACATGAGTTTGACCAAACTACGGGAGGCAGTGCAAGACAGGAGTGCCTGGCGTGCTATGGTCCATGGGGTCACGAAGAGTCGGACACGACTAAACGACTAAACAACAACAACACAATTTTCACACCCTTTCCATTCAACAGTTCCACTGCCTCCTTATCCAGTTTCCTGCATCTGATGTATTAAGAAGTTTTTTTTTTAATTGTTGGGCTTTAGCAATATGCTCTTCATTCATATACTGTATATATTTGCCTTCTTGCATTTCTTTAATACAAATCTGCGTTCCTTTTTGTTTTCCTCAATTGGGCAATTATTTAGGCTCGTTAAGCAAGGAGATGAGATGGGAACCTCCTTGACTTGATGGGACCTGTCATGATATGTGATGTACATTTTCTCAGAGCATCTGATATGGTGGTTTTGAGTAACTGCAGGTGTTCTAGAGAGATTTAAATGTAAATACCAGTAATATCTAAATAGGTATGTTCAATTTCTTTTTCAGCTTCCTTTTCACCAATCCCCTTACTTCTTCCCACTTTGCTATAAGTTAAAGTTGATACCACTGTAGTCACTGTTTCTAATTTGTGCCATTTAGGATTGAGTCTGGGGTCAGTATCCCTGTGGTCGGTTCTATGAGCAACAAATCCAGGGTTTAGTCATTTAAGACACATATGGGGAACCTATGCCCTGTTGCTGGACTACAACTCACATCACCCCCTAGCACTGAATATGCTGATTGAAGCTGATGGAAGTTGGGAGTTCAGCAACATCTGAAGAGCCACAGGTTTTCCACCCTTGATTTTGAGTCCTTAGAAATTTTACCTCTTTGTCATGACTGGAATATGCATTTACTCAAATCTATGTGAAGGTAATTGAAATCTCCCATTACTCTCAACACTTCCTTTGAACGCCTCATTGACTTCATTCTTCATCTCAAGATCACTACTTTTATATGTGCAGAAAGCTCCTTTTAATAAAAATCTGTTGTCTAAAATGTTATGGTTCAGCAACGGATATCTTACATAAGGTTGCTGATTGGCTGCAGTCTAACAACACATGTGCAGCATGCCTGGAACCCTCTACAAAAAAACCCCCAGTAATCATGCTGATGACTTGGCAGAATTAAATCCAACTCCCTCTCCCAAACAGCTGATAGTTATGGCTACTGGTTTTTAAAGAAGGTTCTGTGTGTGCAGATAATTGCATTGGGAAGTAGAAACCTAAGTACAGGGGTCCCCAAACTAAGGCCCGGGGGCCAGATGTGGCCCAATCGCCTTCTAAAACCGTCCCGCGGATGGTCCGGGAATCAGCATGTTTTTACATGAGTAGAATGTGTCCTTTTATTTAAAATGCATCTCTGGGTTATTTGTGGGGCATAGGAATTTGTTCATTTTTTCCCCTTCAAAATATAGTCCGGCCCCCCACATGGTCTGAGGGACAGTGGACCGACCCCCTGCTGAAGAAGTTTGCTGACCCCTGCCTAAGTACATTGTTTATTAGCACACACTGTTCTTGTTGCAGCTAGGGATACATACATACATACATGGGGGGGGGGGGAATTCCCTATACGTCTGGCTACTAAGTGGATCAGAGCTTATATATTTTACATTTGAGACTGTGATAAATTATAAATAATATGTCTTATGACATATTCAAAATATTAACATTTCAAACATTAACCTGGATAGAGAAATAATTTCTACAGATATGTAAAGAAACTGCTACAAATTTAATTAGTTCCGGGGGTCCGTGCGCACCCCGAAAAATCCGTATCCAGAGGTGTTGCTTCTGCACACGCATGTGGCGCGATAGAGCGCTTCTGCGCATGCACAAGTGGTGAAACCCGGAAAAATACTTCCGGGTTTGCCGCTTTCGCAACCCGAAGTTTACGTTACTCAAGAGTAACGTAACCCGAGGGTCTACTGTACTTCCCACGTCTAATTTTGTACAGAGTAAAGACAGATAATACTTTATTTTAGTAATATTATTCTGGTTACTATAGTTTACTGGGTAGAGCATAGAGTCAGTCAAAGAATGCAATTTGTAATGTGAGGAACTATGAAGAAAAATGAATGCAAAAAAGCTTCGTAAATAGTATTGTATTGCAGAGGCCAAATGTATATTTTTCTGTTGTAGAAGCTAAACCTGGAACTGAACCTCAATAACTTTATCAACATAATCTACCCCATATTTTCAAGAAACATGCTTAAAACAGAATATAAATGGTTAGAATGCACAATACTCACATTTCAAAGGAGAATTAAAATGACTTAAATGAGTTTACATTTTTTTAAATGAGTCTACTCTTGTAGAACTGATACTTGGCAGAACCCTCCATATATTAATAACAGAAAGATGCAATGTGTATTAGTTTCATTGAAACAAATGTTACTTTTACAAGACTATGGCTTTGTGATTCGTGACCAAACAAGCTATATATACAGTGTCTCTACACTGTTTAAAAAACAAGCCATGGAATAATAACAATATTGAACTTTCCTGTTCTTTACTCTTCACCACCCCTTCCCTTTCGTAATATTTGGATTTACTCATTAGAGTTACGACATATTCCTAGCAAAAATAAAAAAATTCCTTCAGTAGCACCTTAAAGACCAACTAAGTTTATATTTTGGTATGAGCTTTCGTGTGCATGCACACTTCTTCAGATACCTGAAAATATGTATTCTTCAGATACCTGAAGATATGTATTCTTCAGATACATATTCCTAGTACTACTTAAGTCCTTATATGACAATGGCAGTATCTTTAAAGGAGATAAGCCCTCTTAACTGTCTCTTGATGCCAAACATTTCATTCTGTATAATTGTTCAGTTTAGAAAAGAATGACAATGAACCAAACCACTGCTTAATTTCTTAGGGGAGAGGGATACTGATACCAATAATTTCCTGGAAGGCTTGTCCTTGAAATCTTTCTGCTAAAGCAGCATCTTGGAACTAACTTTGAGAGGGAATAGTACTTTATTATTGGAATTCTTACAAAAATCTGCAAGGCCCACATGCCCTTAGTTTAAATTGGAGTTTTAATTTTCTGCTACAGCTGTAGATGAATTCCATTCCCCCCCTGTATTTTTTAGTGGATTGGGGAGATTCATTCTTTTGATCCCGTTTTAGACATAAAGTTAAAACCAGTGTATAAGAGTGTTGAAAAGGTCCAAAAGAACCCTAGACTTTCCTGAGGCTTTTCAGCTGGTGCATGCCCAGAAACTGAGGTCTGTGTACCTGTTGCCTGTATGCTGGTGTGGAAGATGTCCTCCAAACCCCATAAATGACTGTAGGGTGGTGGTGGGCAGTAGGAATGGACCATAAAGCACTCTCAGAAACCTCTGTGTGTTCAGTGCTTTTTTCTGGTGATAATGGTACACAGTACTGGCACCATCCTCCCCCCGCCCAGCAAATCTTGCAATAAGATAATTGGATGGTGGAGAGAGCAAGCAAGCAACTGTGGCTAAAAGGGAGATTGCAAAGGGAGGCTGAGGCTGCGGTGAGGAAAAGGATGCCCTTGTTCAGTGCTGCAGTTGCTGATCTCAGTCAACAGGTTGCATCGTTCCCCCTCGGCTACCCCACAGTGCACGCTCTCCTCCTGAATGTGCTGCCTCACTGCGCCACAAGTGGCTGGGTGAGCACAAGGCCTGCTTGCCTTTTGTCTCTGCTCTTTCCATGACTGCAAGAGAGGAAGGGAGAGGGAGGGAGAGAGAGAGAAGGGGGAGGAGGCAGCAGCTTCTGCTGCTAGCACTGCTGTCCTACATGCTGTGGCTAGGTCAAGTCATAGGGGAGAGCGCAAATGGTGTGGCTGGTGGCTGGGAGGAGTGGAAGGAAGGAGAAGGGAGGGCGGGATGCTGGGTGGGTGTGAAGAGCTGATGGGGGCAAGTTGGGAAGGAAGTTGAAGAAGGGGAAGGGATGTGCAAAGTGGGGCTTTAATTAATTGAGGAGGAACAGGAGAAAGTGTGTGAGAGAGAAAAAAGAGTGGGAAGAGGATCTTGCTAAGTACCAGCAGCCTTTTTCCTAGGGGGAAAAAAAAGTACGGCTTGATATGTGCCTGATGGCATCATTGAGGTTATGTGAGGGTGACACACTTATGTAACTGGTTTTTCTATACCCAATCTGATGTATGGATCCGTCTAGGTGAGTTTGTATTTTCCATTGAAAATAACGGCATGTGTTTCCCATTGATAATAATGGAAGTTGTAGTCTGTGGCAGCACTTTAAAAGCTAAAGAATGAGGCAGGCCATAAGGGATATGAATACCAGAATTTCTCCTTTTGATAAAATCTCCTTCATTCTTTTCCCAACCATTGCCAGCCAGATGCCTCTGGATGCTGACAAGTAGGGAGTGAAAGCTTAAATAATGCTCTCAGAACTTGATTTGTGAGCTTTTAATGATTAAATATAAATGATGCAGTAATCTGGAATGTGGGAGGGGAAATCATTGAGATGTCCCAAATAAAAATTAGGGGAGTCTTTGCGTAATGTCTTGGGAATGGCAAGGCAAGAATCTGGATGAAGCTGAAACCAGAGATGGGCTGGGTTAGGATGGGGGGAGAAATTCAGGTTGCTTAACAATTGATTGACAACTTGTGGCTCTCAACATTAAAAAAGGGTTACCAACCCTGTTTTAAAGTTGTATTGCACTTCAGAAACATTCTGTCAACCAGTGTTATGCAAGAACCACATCACATGCTCTGACTGCCCTGCTCCAGCAACATCTGAGCAGCCACATTTTGTTCCAGTTAATATTTCTGGACCCTTTAAAAATGCAGATCACATTAGTCTAATAAAACACATTACAGTAGTTTAGTCTGGACGTCACTAGTGCATGGGTAACCAAGGGCCTAGCCACACTTCCATTTGTCTCGTGATTGATGTTTGTTCAGATTCAGCAGTGGCTTTACAACAGGACAAAAAAAAACCCCTGCCGAGAGGGGAGAAAAGAGGAAGCCACCCCCCCCCCCCCACGGCAACATAAGAGACAGTAAATAGAAACCCGAAGCCGTAAATAGAAGATTTCAATTTAAAAGGATCCCTCGAAGGCATCAAAGAGAATCTCCCCTAAATGCAGGGTAAAAGGGGAGAGAGACTGTGGTTGTGAGTGCCCTGCAGTAAGAGGTAAAGATTAAGAAAAACCTTTCTTTTCCTCGGGAGCCGGCAGCCCAGACAACCCAGTGAGTTGATCAGGATTTATAAGTCAAATTTTATTTCAATTTTTATTTCTGGACTTTGTGGAAATTCTTTTTTGGTTTAAATGCTTGTGAAATGTGAGTTCGAACTTTATTTTTATTAAGACTTGACTGAAGAATGCAGCCAGCTTGTTAAAATGGAGTCGAGAAAATAAACTGCGACCATTCCACCCCATGTGACAAGTTTTGACCTTGGCAGGATTGAACTATGTCAACAAAAAGGTATTCGCCTGAGTTCCAGCGGACTGTTTTGACCTTAATGTGGGAAGCAAGAATAGAACTATGTCAAGAGGAGACACAACGGCAAGAGTTACAGCAACAATTCCAGATGGTGATGGCAGAATATGATTTCTTAGAAGATGAAGCTATTGAAACTGAAGAAGACGAATGTGAGAATGACAATGATGGTGACTGTGATTTGGAAGGAAAAGATGAAGATGAGGACTGTGATAATTTAACACAAAATGAAGCCCACCACGAAAAAAATGATGACTTTACTCTACAAAAAGTTGGATGGAGTGCCTTTCCTTCGAGGGAGGCACGATTGGTATTACTGGAATTTCAGAATGCCCACAGGGAAGAGGGAAAAAATATGCAGAGAAGAGAAGAAACTCAGGGGTCTTGTATGGAGGCCTGGATGGCAAAAGGTTGTAAACAGGGGGTGGGGTGAAGGGAAAGTGGAGTTGGGATTATAAGGATGGATTAACAGGATTATAACTGGTCTGCTGACTATGGAATTTGCTGGATTGGGGGGGTGGAGCCGGTAATCGGGGATGTAAGGTTAGATTGGGAATAGTTATAGTTTTAAAAGTGAATTGATTTTGGAAAAATGTGAAAATATGGAGGCTTATAGAGGGGGCAAAAATTAGGCACGGGAAGAAAAAATGGGAGTTTGATTTTTTTAGTGATTTGGACATTAGGTGAAAATGATAATAATCAATTTATAAGTAGTATAAGGTATAAAGGTGTATTTTTATAAAATAAGAAACTGTTGAAGATGATAAAAAAGGGATGAAAACCGGGTAAGGGGGGAGGGTGGGGAAGCCCACAAAATATGGTTTAATAATTAGGAATGAAAGAAAGATTTTTTTCTGTTTTGTATTGTCTTCTTCTCTTTTTTGTTATTTTTTTTTCTTCTCTTTTTTCTTTTTTCTATTTTTACTCCTTTTTTTGGTATGATAATAGATGGTTGGATGGAGGACCTCCTGCGTACTGCCCTGGTTTACTGGAGCTCCCTGGTGGCAGGGGGGGCTTTGGGGACAGGGGAGGGGGAGGAGGACAGAAATCCAAGCATAAAATGGACCATCTCTGACTGTTCACTTACGTGGGATACTTCTGTGGCAGGGGAGGACCCATGGAGGGGGGTGGGAAGGAGGTGGAAAAGGTGTTTATGTATGTACCGTTTTTTGTAATTTGTAAAATCAATAAAAATTATGTTTTAAAAAATAAAAAAAAAACCCTGCCACCTCTCAGCCCGTGACTTGCAAGTACATGACAATTGGAAATGTGCATGAGCCCCCAGTTTAGATCTGCCTTCTCTAGATAGGGTTGCAGCTTAATGTGGTAAAATGCAATCCTCAATAATGCTTCCACAGATGGTGCCAAGAATGGTAGCACACATCCATACAGATACATCAGGTTTCTTTCCCATAGTACTGTTGGCTTGTCTGGATTATCATAAGCTTGTTTTCTCTCACCCAAAACAAAACTACCTTCAGATACTAATTCATTAAGTCCAAAGCTTCCTGGGATATAAGGCAGAGCTGCATGTCATATGCATGTAAATAAATGGTGGTGCAACCCAAACCTCTCGATTGGTTCTCCCAGCGCTTTTTATGTAGGTCATTGTGCTATAAAAATGTTTAATTGTATATTAAGCGGCTAATATTTTACAGGCTATGAGAAGACAGATGATGTTTCAGAGAAGACCTCACTAGCTGATCAGGAGGAAGTGAGAACTATATTTATCAATCAACCACAATTCTCTAAATTTTGTAACAATCACATCAGGTATTTATAACTAACTCTTATAACCTCTTTATAACTTGCAATTGTTAATTTTCTTTTTATTAAGTTACAATTTTATATTGTCACAATTTATGTACAGCGTTAAAGAAATGGGAGTGTTAAGAAAAATCTGGCAGGACACGTTACCTACTCTTAGAAAAACTTAATTCACTCTGAATGGGGACTTGTAAAAAAAGAGATTCATGTTAGCAGTTAAATCAGTTAACTGGAAGTTAAGAATAATTGAGGCCTGAGAGAAGAACATCTGTATTAACTTTTGGGATTTTTGTATTCCTAATGTTTTCCAAACAAAGCTACAATAAATTCTAGAGTGTTTGAGATTGATGTTGCTATTTTTTATGTTTAGTACCCAGGCACCAGTGCTAAACTGAAACTGTTATTATTCGTTATAAAAATATTGGATGGGATCCAGAAAGTGATTCCTATAAGAATCTTTCCTATTCTCTGTTTCTCCCTGCAACCTCCATCTCCTCTTCAAGTTTCTCTGGAGGATCAGAGGAACCTGAACAAGGGTATTAGCTCAGGGAGATGCAATGGGGTAGGAGAATATCCCCAAATCAGAGGCATATTGTGCAAAGGGAGCTCAAACTGTCAAAGCTTTGGATCCAACCTGTTGGATATGTCTTCATCTCTTCCTTGTTCTCAAAACACAAACATTCATTGTAGCTGGGGAGGGGGGAGATGAGCATTTTGTGCAGCTAATTTATTAATTGCTTCCCTAGTGGGCAATGGGAGGATATTGAGAGTGCATGCTCCCTGGGCCTCAGGTGGGATAGATCAAACCCTAACAGTAGCTTTATACAGTAGCTACAAATGCAATGGAGATGGTCAGAACTCTGTTGTGGAAGGAAATGGTGTGCTGCTTTTCCTAATTGCAGCTGCTTCCAAAGTCAGTGGTGTATTAGTGAAGCTGGTTAGATCATTCATTCATTCATTCAACAAGAAGGTTATAAAAATAAATCATTTTCCTAGGAAGGCTTGCTGAAATAACTAAGCCTTAAGTTGGTACTTAAAACTTATTTTAGGTGGTGCCAGCTTCATATCATTAGGCATGCAAGTCTCTGGAACAAGCGAAGTCCTGTCTTACTTATGCAGCAGTTTGGAGAAGGTTGGAAACAGTAGGGGATTCTCCCACTATTTCTTTTGTACTTCAAATATCCACATATGAGACGAGACTGTGCCTTTGAGTTCTTTGGTAAGCACAGAGGACTTGGAAGAAAGATGCGCTTTGGAAAAGAGAAGGAAAGGCTGCTGGGACCCTTGTTCCTGGCATGCTGGCAAGTTATATTTTGGACACCTGCTCAAAGGAGAGAGGACAATATCCCATTTTTTTCCATCCACAAAAGTGTAGTGTCTAATATGCTAACGCCATCTACTGGATATTGAAGGAAATAGAATGAAAGATTTAAAAACAAACATTTGATGAAGAGCCATGGAGAGAAAGTACAACAGACTTTCTTATGCAAAATTACCTCAGATGAGAGCTTGGGACACTGCAGAGTAGCATTATTTGAAGCAGAAACACCTTGAGGCTTCAGTATTAACTCACAAGCCCAAGAACAATTTGAATTACATGTGCACAAGTTGTTATGACATTAATATCACATGATTAAACAACTGTTTAATCATTTTGAAATACATTATGGATTTCTTCCTCCATATATACATAAAAACCTAAGGCTGTCATCACACAGCTCCCACGGAAGGATTTGAGGTGCTGCATCATGACCCTGGATTTGCCTGAAGTCAGGGCATGGGAGGAAAGCATGGCAATAGGAGTGAGAAGGGAGAAGCACTGAGAGGGGGGAAGTGCTGGTTTAAAACAACACAGCAGTTTGAGTAGGGATGGAGGAAACTGAGAGGAAAACAGTGGTTTTAAAATTACTGCAGAGGTTTGCGTAGAATACTTTGGAATATTCGATGGCTCTGCATCCTTGATCTCTCTCACATGAGGCAACTGAGGAATGCAGGAGGCAGAAATTTGGATACAGCAAGCATGGGGTGGTAGTTTAAAATAAAGTTTGAGTAAAATGAGGAGGGAGTTAGGAAAGGCCCTGTTGAAAGGCCCTTTGGTGTTAGCTTGTTTGTTATAGCAGAAATGGTTTGTTATAGCAGAAACCAGGGCCAGCCTGCCCATGAAGTCGGCTGAAGCAGCCACCTGTGGTGGCAGACTCCTACAAGGCAGTGTGAGAGTTCCTCAGGGTTTTGCAGGAGTTCTGCCAAATCTCATCGAAAGCCTCCATAGCCATACAACCCCAGTAACCAAAGCTTTGCAGCGGGGGCACCTTCCCACTTTGCCCCAGGCAGTGAAATGGGACAGACCTCCCCTGGGTACATATTCTTGCTAAAACTTGCAAAGGTGGCTGCAGAATAGGAGAGAGGAGGAGCCATGGAAATGGAGGTGGTGTGTGCGTAAGGGAGAGTTGAGAAAAGAGAGGAGGAAGGTGGAGTGGGGGGGAGGGAATGAATGTGAAAACAGGGTGCAAAAGTGGTTGCAAAAAAGCAGGGAGTAGGAGGCATGGGGATGTGGTTGAAGATGAAAGCAGAGGCATGAAAGGGTTTGACAAATAGGAGGGGATTGTGGCTTCATAATTGGGCAGAAGGTGAAAAGAGTGCGAAGTCATTGCTACGTGCAGAAGGATGCAGGAGATTACCATGGGAGTGGTCTGTGTGCAAAAGGGGGTTGTACAACAGGAGGGCAATAAGGAGGTGGGAACATGTTGCAAAGTAGGTCTGCACAACAGAAGGGAGAAGTGGCTTCAAAAATGGGGTTGGGAAGTTGAAAAGTGAACTTGGTAGTTATATGGGGTGAGAAGGGCAAACTCTAGGAGGTTAAAGTGGAGGAATGGTGGTGTGGTTGGTGAGTAGAGTGAGCAGGGGCACAACCTCTAGTATGCAAATATGTTTGTGTTTTGTATTTGATATATGACTTAGTGGTGCATTTTTAATTTTTGAAAAGTATACACCATGTAGTTAAAAAAAAAAGTCTCCATGACATTCACACCAAAACCTATGCATGTATATGGCACTGAAAATGGCTGTGTTCTGGGGCTCATTTTGAGTTTTCTTGGATACAATTTGAAGCACTTTGAGAAACTGCAAAATAGTTTTAAGCAGTGACCACAAAAGGAAAAAATAAATAATTACATATTGTGAGCAGTGACTGTTCCATAATACTGTCTCCACAGTATTGAAAGGTATCTTATGGATTAGTGCATTCTGAATACAGGGTGCTGTGTGATTTTTATCTCTATCTCTTAACTACATACAGTTTTAATCTCTGTTTCTTAGCACTGCAAAATACAACTTAATCACATTCCTGCCGAGGTTCCTCTATTCCCAGTTCAGAAGAGCTGCTAATGCCTTTTTTCTTTTCATTGCATTGCTTCAGGTAAGCTAGACGAGGTAAATATATATTTAATAATATTCAGTTGTTATATGGCAAAAGTAAAATTGCTTTGAATGTCCTGAAATGCCAGGTCCTCATCCATTCGATTTGTGTGGTGTGGTACTACTTCATGGGAAATGTCTTTGAAACGCATTGTTTTAACACTGGAGAATTGTCATGTTTATAAACAGTGGTGCCTTTACAAATGCATAATGTCTGTAATGCTGAGCCAACTATATAGATGAGCTGCAGAAAACTTGAGCATAGCATTGGGCTCATATGCTCCCACTCCCCTCTTCTCCCACAAATTTACTGTCACTTACAAAGAATGTTGGCTTGTTGTGTCATATGAACAAGGAATCCTGGCTCACAACAAACTGTTATGTTTAAAAACCTGGCGCATATGACAGATCAAGCTGACACTCAGCTTGAAAGTGAAACTAATCTTTGCCAAAGCCCAGCTCTTTGCTTTGGCTCACTGCAGTTTATCCTACATAACACTAAACCATGGTTTAATGTTCTTACTGATGCAGTCACGTAATAGAAGCTTACTGTAAACTCACTTTACCAGTTGTATTTTTCACACTTGACCCAAAATTAAGAATTACTAGGAGAAAAGGAAATTTGTGTGTCTCCTCATCACACTGTTTAGGGACTTTGCCATAGTACCAAGAATTCCTTAAGGGATTGACATTTCTTTCTAGAAACCACTTCACACTGCAGTTGCTTCTTCTGCAAGGAGTTGCACTAAAAATAATAGGGTACCTGAGGGACAGAGGGGAATAAGACAGTGTCTGAGAAAGTAGGCGGGCAAAACTGTTACTCAGATATGGGTTGTTGGGAGAGCAGAAGAGTAGGGTGACAGGAGTATTTGGAAGCAGTAGTGTGGCAGGAATGTAACATATGAAAGTGATGGGCATTTGGATAGTACTTGACATCAATTCTTTTCCATGTTTCTGGGTGATGCTTGAGTCAGCTTTTCAAGATATGTCTTGTATGAAGAAAAAGGAGACAAGAAATGCAAGAACAATATGGGAGGTGCTAAGCATTACAGGGACAAAGCTGGTTATATCTCAAGGTTCAGGAATCTAGCAAGATTTGTATGAGAAAGAAGTTCAGGTGATAGGAGATACCGTATTGGCCTGAATATAAGCCTCACTTTCCCCCCCAATTCCGACTGTGAAAAGTTAAAGTGTGGCTTATATTCGCAACCTTATGGTATGCAGCCACACACAGGGCACACAGCGCCAGGAACACAGCAAAGCGGCATCCACCCCATGCGTAGTCTCCCATCCTCTCCCACAAGGCCGGGAAGGGAGAGAGTGAGGAAGGGGAAAGGCCAATGGCAGCGCAGCCCCCCCCCCCAAAGTATGCAGCCAGGAGCAGTGAGGAATGGATGGGCTTATATTCAGGTGTGTTTTTTTATTATTCCCCCTGCCCTCCAATTTTAAAGGTGCGGCTTATATTTGGGCCAATATGGTAGCAATCGGAATTTGGGCCAATATGGTAGCAAGCTGAGTAGGTAGCAGTTAGGAACAATAGCAACAGTATCCCAGGGTTTCTCATTTAAAAGTGAAATGCCTGTTGCTTCTTTCAAACTTTCAACGTGTATTTGAGAATTGTCATTTTACATTTAAAAGCAATCCACTGTAGGTTTTGTATTGTTATTTATTTCTGCTTATAATAACTAAATAGTATTTTTCGCAATGAAGTCTACATTACCCGTCCTCTCTTCTTCTTTAGCAAATTCCAGATGTTTCTCCAACAGGACGTTACACAACATTGGTTCCGCTCTTATTTATTTTAATTGTAGCAGCTGTAAAAGAAATAATAGAAGATATTGTAAGTATTTTTCCAAATAACACTAAATCCTTGTATTTATCTTCAAATAATGTATATTATTTAAATTATGTTGGGTTGAATCCAAAGGTACCCTTGTGCAGAAGGTTATATTTGGATCCAACCTACAAGTTTTTAAAAATGATGCCGCCATCTTGTAGTAGCTGTTTCAAAATACATTTCTCATACCATTCTAATATCCTTTCTTTTCTGATATATTTATTTTATTTTTCATTTGAAAAGACCAGTAACTCTGTTATGCTGCTTTGTTTTATATTCATATTGATATGATATAATTTCTAGAAACGGGGGTGTTAATAAATGCTATCAATTCATAAGGCTGCAATTCTAGATATAATATTGTATGTGCTAAGACCAATTAGATTAAATTGATCTTAAGCATGACAATCTACGTATTTACTTGGAAGTAAGTGGGACTTTGTGTGTGTGTGTGTCCATCCTAGGGTCAAAAGCTGCTACTGAAAAAACAAAAAGGTTGCTAGAATTATGTAACCATTGATGTGGTGTGTGGTGTGTGTGTGTGAATATGATGGATATGGGCAGGTGTACTTGTGCCTATGCAGTCAACTGGGAAGAGATGACAAGGTGTAGGTTGATGTGAAGTTACACCATCAGGTTTTCATTGTTGCATTGGATTGTTTGTCGGGAATCAAGGGAATATAGTTTAGACCAGTGGTGGGCAACCTCTTTAAGAATGAGGACCTTATTCCCAGCTGGACAGGATGGGCAGCAGAAATATAAGCTTTGCAATCACTCTCCACTGTCCTGGAAGGATGCATTTGGCCCTTTGTCTAGGCAGTGGAGAGTGATTGCAGAGCTTATATTTCTGCTGCCCATCCTGCCTTAGGGCAAGAACCTAGTGGCAGTGCTGCTGCAGATGAACCATTGTGTTACAAGAACCCCAATCCCAGACACAGATTACTAAACGAATGGCTCTCACTTTTAGTTTCTACCCATCCCCCCCCACCCCCTAAATAGTGCAGCATTCTGATATTTCAGTACAGTAGCTTCTAACGTTGTCCAATTTTGTTTCAGAAAAGGCATAAAGCTGATAATGCTGTGAACAAGAAGAAAATTCAAGGTAAAGACATGCCACAGCAATTTTTAAAAATGTACAGTGGAGAAAATCGAAGTCATATGAATTAATTTGGCTTCCATTGTTACTATGACTACTTTGAAAAGCAGGTATAGATACAGGAATAATATGAACTGTGATCTACCTAGAAAGTTGACTACTTTAAGCCACAATTGTCATCTCTCAAATGTGGTTGTGGATAAAGGCATCTGTGTTGTTGAGAAGAGTGCAGTTCTAAGTGGGAAGGAGAGGGAATGAAATGATGGGAAATCTACCAGCCAGGTCAGGAAGTGTCCCCATCCCACCCCCGAATCCATTGGAAAATTAGTTACACCACCTTCAGGCTGGCGTAGATGAGCAGCCTGCTCCTGAGGCCTCATTGTCTAATGTAGGGTCCCCATTCCATTCCTAGAAAGTCCACTAACCCTGGCTATTGCCAGCAGGAACACCACTGATGATAGAACTATGCCTGCAGGGCTTTTCCTGGGCATAATGTAGGCCTCTACAGCAAACGTGATCACCCACCCACCAGGGAGCATTTTCTCTCCTGACAGCAGGACAATTCCATAAAACCCTAACCCCCTCCAGCCAGCAAATCTGTGATTTAGGATTGCTCTGTAAGTTCTTTGCGCCATTCTTGAAAGGGAGAAATTTGTGCAAAAATAAAATAAAAATAGGTGAACCACAAACATTTTCTATTCAATAAGCATGGTCTCTATGTTGACACATGTTAAGTGTAGAACTGCTTTTATCGATAGTGTGACTTATGTGGTTATGATGGATTTTTGTGGTTATTTATAAATCGTTTTGTTAAGCCATGCCTATAGTTTGGTTTTATTTAATATCAACATTTGTGTTTTCACTGGTTTTTAATTTTTTAGTTCTGAGAAATGGAGCTTGGGAAATTGTGCACTGGGAAAAGGTATGTGATCTGTTTAGTGTTCAGAATAAAAGTGTACTGTAAATACTGGATTTGATCCAAAAATAGAAGAGATGGAAAATACCTGATAGTGCTGTTCTACAAATTTCTGGCACCAGATTAGGCATAGTACTAGGGAGGTTTTTTGAAGCTCTAGTCTTATGCAGGAGCTTACACAACCTTTTGTGCAAATGGAAGAACATCTTACGATTTCATCTCAGTCTTCTTGTGCAACAACTCTGATACATGCAGAATACAACTTCTGCACAAAGAAAGGCACCAACAATGGAAATAAAGTAAATTAGAAATGAAAAGCTACTTTTAAATGTGACTTTTAAGTTATTTATTTAAGACCATTTCTGTATGGCTTAATATATGAAATATATAGATTTTCATGCATTTCCACATAAAGGCACAAGCATCCCAGTGCCTCTTTAAAAAGATAACTTGTGCCTTTCATAGTGCTGTGAGTTGGGCTCAGTCCCTGTGTTGGAACAGCAGTAATAATAAACACTGTGAGCATTCAAAAAACCCTTCTGCAATGTTGCTCTGCCACCAAAGGACTTTGGGGGAGGTATTGGGTTTCCAACGGTTCCTTGTCTCATTCCAAAGTTGGTCAAAGTGGCCTCCTCCCCTTAGTGTCAATGCAACTTTGTGCTAATGAAACACCACAATAATGAATTTATTGCCTCCCTTGCTTAACTATTCTGGTACAAGCCAATTCTGTTGTCCATTAAATGAGTCATGTAACCTGACTGCAAGATATATTTAGGGAAGCACATCAAAGTGCAAGTAGATAAATAGGTAGCGCTCCAGCGGGAAGGTAAACGGCGTTTCTGTGTGGTGCTCTAGTTCTCCAGAAGCGGCTTAGTCATGCTGGCCACATGACCTGGAAGCTGTATGCCAGCTCCCTCGGCCAATAACGCGAGATGAGCGCCGCAACCCCAGAGCCGGTCACGACTGGACCTAATGGTCAGGTTTACCTTTACCTTTATGAAATGGACTGCTGGAATATAATAAAAAAGGGTTACATATTTTTTAATTTCACTAAATACGATTTAATCAAGTTTACATAATCACAAAAGGGACGCAGGTGGTGCTGTGGGTTAAACCACAGAGCCTAGGGCATGCTGATCAGAAGGTTGGTGGTTCGAATCCCCACGACGGGGTGAGCTCCCATTGCTCTATCCCAGCTCCTGCCAACCTAGCAGTTTGAAAGCATGTCAAAGTGCAAGTAGATAAATAGGTACCGCTCCAAGCGGGAAGGTAAACGGCATTTCTGTGCGCTGCTCTGGTTCGCCGGAAGCAGCTTTGTCATGCTGGCCACATCACCTGGAAGTTGTACGCTGGCTCCCTCGGCCAATAACGCGAGATGAGCACCGCAACCCCAGAGTCGGTCACGACTGGACCTAATGGTCAGGGGTCCCTTTACCTTTTACATAATCACAAGAGTGATCGATCTCTCCTTCAGACATTTCAGCTGGGTTTTCTCCATTATATGCTTTGACTGAAACCAGGAAAGATCTTTCTAACCATTATCATAATTATCCTGCTGGGACTCCAATACAGTAATTTTGCTTGGAAGAGCCCATGGCTCAGTGATAGTAGATCACATGCTTTGCATGCAGAAGGTCTCAGATTCAATCCTATCATTAAAATGATCCCAGGTATTACTGCTGGGAAATAATATCTGTTTAAGGCTTTGTATAACAAATGCTAGTTGAAGTAGACAATACTAGTCTAAACAGACCAAAGGTAATCATTTTGCTCCTCCCTGGTCTTTTTTTTTTACTCCTGTGCCATGCAGGAAAACCAATCTGTTAAGTATAGAAAGAATATAGACAGATGAGATTTCACTTCCAATTTATTGCAGTGGAACTCTGGTATTTTTGGAACACCTTTGCAAGTTCCAGTTTAAGTAGTTTACCAGTTTTATTAGGCAACACATATTTAAATATAGTAAAAAGATTAAGAACTGTTTGCTAGTCTCAGATTATTAACCAATCCTAGTTTTCTTTCAGGTAAATGTTGGAGATATAGTTTTAATTAAAGGCACAGAATATATACCTGCTGATACTGTACTACTCTCATCAAGGTAGAGAATACCCATCAACGCTTCTGGTGTAGAGGCTGGTTTCTCTACCCTTGCATTGACTTTATAAATGCTCCAAGGAAATAAAGAATAAACAGAAGCGCCTTTTACCTTTATTCCCAGTTTGGTTCAAAGTACTGAAATACTGCATTACTGAAATTATTGATTTACAATCTAAACAAAATTAACTTACTTTGACTGGATAAAGGCCTTTTCGTATAGGACAGAGGCTTCCAATCTGTCTGATGCTATTTACACAAAAAGTATTTTAATACTTAAAGTTATTTAGAAGACTAGAAAACATGTCATTGGGGGTATTCCGAGGCGATTGTTTTCACACATGAATAAACATCCAGTTTCTTCATAACATCAGCATGCCAAATATTACATTTAATATTTGAAAGATTTAATGATGGAGGTTGTTTATCTTTATTTCCTTGTACTACTTTATTTACAAGTCCAGACCAAATATTTAGAGGATGCTCTTTTTTCAAAATCTATTAGACCATATCATTATTTGAACTTTTAATAACCTTAAAAGAATATTTTTGAAGCTATTAAGTGAACGATTTTCATAATGTTTACTTGGGTTTTTTTTGTTTTTTGTTGTTGTTAAAATGAGGCATCTATTATTTATACTTTGCAGTATGAGTTGGCTTGTAAGGCCAATATATGTTACCATATTTGCTCTGCTTACTGTCTTTTTCAATTACAATTCTCAGTGTTTTGGGGCTGCAGTTCTAAAATGCGGGGAGAAGGAATCAAAGGCCTCACCCAGAGCCCTGCTGGGTTCTCACTGGCAGGATAGAAGAGAGAACGTCCATTTGCTGGATTTTTTCCTCTCCCAGTAATTCTAGTATGAGGGAAAGTGAAGAGAGAAGTCTAGACTCAGACAACCACCCACACTTTGGAACTCCTTGGCTACTGGCACCAGGCAGACAGCTTCATTGTATTATTATATGCTAAAAACGCTTTTGTTTAGGCAAGCCTATCCAGACATGTAGAAGCTGTCATGTGTTTTAATCTGGTTTCAGTTTATTGTTGATTTTAATTATCATTATTTTTTAATCAATTCTGGTGCCAGAATGTGCCTAGCAGACAATCAGTTTTGGATTTACTATCCATTACTACGTGGGTAGTCATTGTTCCACCATTGTTCCATTTGATGCTGGTGCTAGGAAATAGCTTTTATTGATTGGCCTTGCGAACTAACCCAATAAATAGAGAAGAGGTTCTTCTGGTACACATCCCACATCTCCTGCAATAGAAGAATTGCTTTATGTTTTGTTTTGTTTCTTTACCCTTCCATTCACAGTCCAGCAGAATGGATATTTTTAAAGAAAAAAAGCTGCAGAGGAAATAACTACTTCAGGGACCATTCTAAACTGGAAGCATGTTTGCTTTAATTGAACTGCTCAGTTTTAAAAAGCCGATGCCCAGAATTTTGACATCATTATTATTATTCTCCTCATGCCCTATTCCATTGCTAAAAGAAGGTTTTAATTTCAAATGAAAATCAATTCTTAGGAGAGATAAAGCAGGAGTTTTTATTTTTACATTTAGTGTTCATTTTAATTTCTTGAGAAAATATGGGAATACTTTTCTGGGAACCTTGGAGAACCATGGATTCCAGTAGTAATGGTTCTGTGCTGTTAATGAATCCACTGTACTGGAATTCTTTATCTAGGAAGGACTCCTCCAGAAGTGACTCCATAAGCATCCGTAACCTTTTCCCATAACTAAATATAATTTTCAGTGCTACAGTATCATGACTTTGCCACTGCATATCTTAAATAATCAGATGCTTACATTTTAACTATTCTTAGAGTTTGTACCTAAATATATATATTTATTAAATGATGTTTTAATTCTGATATGACCATATCATTACCATATTTTCCTGGATCCTATTAAAATAGATTTTGAAAAAAAAAAGCCATCAAGCATTTATTAACATGCTTTGTATAGTAATTTCCAACTTTTTGTCTCTTTTTGTCTTTTGTCCATTTGATTTCCTGCCCTTTACTTGTTGTGTTATAATCATTTTAAAAAATTTAAATTGGGATATGTAGGTTGCAGTAGGGGAATTAGTGAAAGTGACCAATGGGGAACACCTCCCAGCTGATCTCATCAGTCTGTCTTCAAGGTTAGAATGAAGCAGTTTCAGAACAAATGTGTATGTGGGTCCTCATAGGCCAAAGCAGTGTGTCTGCCATCAACCTTTTACATATTAATTGTATACAGAAATTGAATTCAAGAAATAATGCAGCATTCGTATAAAATAGGAGTGCAAGAGAGGTTTACCTGGGCTTAAGTAATAGGACCATTCACCTTGAGTTCTTAAAAACTATTAAGACTGCAATCCTTTCCATGTTTACTGTGGTATATACCCCATTTAAATAAATGGGACATACCTCTGAGTTAACATGCGTAGGATTGCAGTAACAAACACAAATGCAAGCATATTTGAACATCCAGAATTTGCTTTTCTTGCCTTCCTGTTACGTATGTAATTACACCATACTTAATAATGCTATATTATACAAGAAACTGTTTCTTTGAAATGGTTCAATGTGCAGCTGCCTGTATTGAAATTAGTTAAATCTTTACATCATTAAATACATTCTATTCAAAGTTTTAACTAATGTCCATATTTATATTCTAGAGAACCTGCTTTCAGTAACTTTATATAACACTCAAAAATTAACAATTAGTATACTTGAGCTTTTGTAGTGGACCCTCAATACAAACGTAAATGTTGCACATTTTGTATTGCATGCAGTTAGCAAATGCTGGAGTCATATTTTTCTTTGTAGAAATATTGCACGATACTTCGTATACTTCAGATTTTGAAAGTCTTTGTGCTGTGATTGCATCTTATTTTGATTTCACCAATCAAAATCCAATCTGATTCAATCTGAGAAGTTCTATAATGTCTCTAGTGGAGCATGTGTCCTTTCTTTTTAGTGTTTCTGCTGCCTTGTTTATTTTCAAAGTCCATACAAAATATGCAGCCCCATGTTATGCATGTTAACACAGAAGTAAGCCCACTGACATCTGTGAATAGGATTACAGCCTTACTTTATTTATTAAATAATAATAATAATAATAATAATAATAATAATATTATAATAATAATAATAATATTTATACCCCGCCCTCCCTGGCCAAGACCGGGCTCAGGGCAGCTAACATCAGGTATAAAAACAATTGATTAAAATACAACTTAAAAACAGGATTAAAATACAACTTAAAATGCAGCCTCATTTCAGTGGAAGCCCAGAATCAAAACTGTGTGTGGGGAGAAAACGTCAAATCTTCACCAAGGCCAACTATCCAGACTGGTCCTACGTGGGCCAGAAAAAGGCCAGGGAAGTCCCCAAATGGGAGTTCCATCACAGAAGGAAAAGGAAAGAGGGAGAGGGGATCAGGCTGATTCCAAGCCTAAGGCCAGGTGGAACAACTCTGTCTTACAGGCCCTGCAGAAAGAAATCAGATCCCGCAGGGCCCTGGTCTCATGAGACAGAGCATTCTACCAGGCTAATCTGACTTCCTTAGGGCCCGGGACCTCTAGAGTGTTGCTATTTATGGACCTTAAGGTCCTCTGCGGGGCATACCAGGAGAGGTGGCCCCGTAAGTATGAGGGTCCTAGGCCGCAAAGGGCTTTAAAGGTCAAAACCAGAACCTTTAACCTGACCCTGTACTCCACCGGGAGCCACGACAGAATGAAGTACGACAGAATGTAAATATGTATCAACTAATTAGTATAGCAAAATAGTCTAAATTCTAATCAGTATTCAGTCATTTACACTTAAAGAAAAGAAGACCAGAAGATAGCTCATTATCAAATTGAGAAATGTGGAAACATTTTGTAATTCAACTAAATGTTGGCACCAATCACACTGCTGAAGAGGATATTCCACAGAAGACCCTCTTCGGTGCCACCATATAATTCACTTCCTTTAATGATGAGGCATAGAGAAGAACCCCATTGGAGCAGCTTAGGATATGGCCAGCCTAGTATAGGTTCATTCAAGTAATTGGGCCCCAAGCCATTTGAATCTTAAGTCTTTCAGAATCAGATTAATAAGAATATTTCTTTATTAACTGGTTGATTTTAAAAGACTTCTAAACCATTTAACATTTAGGAATTACAAAGTGGTATGTGATATAGTAAAATTATACAATAATAGTAAATATAATAGTGATTTGGAAACAAAATAAAATACAATTTCCACAATTACCAGCAATATACACTCAATAGTCAGGAAATGCTTTGGGGAACTGAAAGATCTTCAGAATACATTGAAAGCATAGAATAGGCAGTGCATCTGGAATAATGGTTCTGCTTCTGTCAGTTTTTTCCATACATGCTTCATGTTGCATAAATTCAGAGTGCAAAAATTTGGCTATCTCTGCAGAGTGCTTTATTGTTTTGTGGTATGTGATTCTGCAGATTGTAGTGTTAGCATGTTGTCAAATATGTTTATTTGGCTAGCATTCTTTGCTTAATATTTTTCTGAGAATCTCTTGAGATCTGGAATATTTTCTCTAGTTAAAGTATAAGGCAGTATGATCAACTGAACAACTTTGTGTGGCTTACTATATGGATTTGTATCAAAGGTCATACTTTGATAATCATGTTCTACAAATGTGAATGGCTGATTATAAATATAATTTATTTTTGAAAGTAACTTACTAAAGAATGGATACAACCTTTTAAGTGATCAACTCACAAAAATGAATCTTTTCCCCCCCTCTAAGTGAACCACAAGCTATGTGTTACATTGAAACATCAAATTTAGATGGTGAAACCAATCTAAAAATACGACAGGTAAGTTGCTGCCTATCAATTTAAAATGTTTATGTTGTCATAAAGTGTCGCTTCTGTCGTCACTAATGGACAGTGAATGGGAGATAAGATATTTGAACAAACTGCCATTCAGGACCAGAGGTGTGCATACAATTCTTCTGGACTGAATGAATGCCAATGATTGGGTATCAAGTGTTCTTGTTGTCTCCATTTGAGCAAAATAGGGGGCAGATTTCAGCTACCCTCCAATTATGTACGTCGCAAAAACTGGGACTGGGAAAATTGTATTGTGGAACAGCACATGTACCCCCAGCTATAAGATGCTTATAGTTTATCCACCAATTGTTGACTGTGTAGTAAAGGGACTGTTACTTTCAATCCTATATTTAAATCATACCACTCCTTTGCAAGTTAGGTTGTAACTTGCTCATATTTTAGCAATGAAAGGTTAACACATAAATGTGTGTTAAGCAAAAGTTGGGTTTCAATATAAAGTTTGTGTCTTTGGGGTGTGAGCTCTTGCCAGCCGTCCTGGTGCTTTTGCAGCTGAGCAGCACACCTGAAAACAGAAGTCTGTTATGGCAATATTTGTGTCACTCACTGTTAGTAATCAGTGTGAGAAGGAGTAACAGTCACACGAACCAGCAATTGTAACTCCAGGGCACACACGCATACACACGTATTCTGAGAAATAAGTAACTTGTTACACCTCCAGGTTTAGGGTGAGCATTTCTGGGGAAGCTGATGGCGGAGTGGGGGGGAGAGATGTGTTTTAAAAAGCATTAGGAAAGGTTGCCAGAAAGCTATCATAGTTACTGTCACTGTTTAGTTTAGGAATGTTTTGGTGTTTGTCTAAGGAATCTTATTTCAGAATGCAAGTAGGAAAACATAGTAGTGTGAGCAACTCTGGTTCAGTAACATCATATTACTGAATACGTTAATACGTTGTACAGTGGAACCTTGGTTTATGAACACCTCGGTTTACGAATTTTCGGTTTACGAACGCCGCAGACCCATCTGGAACGGATTAATTCACTTTCCATTACTTTCAGTGGGAAAGTTCGCTTCAGTTTATGAACGCTTCAGTTTATGAACGCTTCAGTTTATGAACAGACTTCCGGAACCAATTACACCCATGCTTTGGGTTAAGTACGCTTCAGGTTGAGTACTCCACTGACCCGTCTGGAACGGATTAATCCACTTTCCATTACTTTCAATGGGAAAGTTCGCTTCAGTTTATGAACGCTTCAGTTTAAGTACTCCGCGGACCGTCTGGAACGGATTAATTCACTTTCCATTACTTTCAATGGGAAAGTTCGCTTCAGTTTATGAACGCTTCAGTTTATGAACATACTTCCGGAACCAATTGTGTTCATAAATCGAGGTACCACTGTATTAATAGAATTTAACTCCGTGTGCTCTCTAAAGAACTCACTGTTAAACCAAAAACATTTTCATTTGAGCCAAATTACTGAAAACTGTAAGAGATATTCAAGGTAACAATGTTCAGATTATTTGGCCACAATTTAGCCACAACTTTCATAGCTGGTAAATGAGATTTTAATATTTCAAGAGCACTTCAACTGTAAAAATAAAATTGGAAGCCATGTGTTCTGGCAAATAGTGGATTAATGCTATAGGAATGAACTCTGTTCATCCACAGTAACTTCCTTTTTTTGTTTGCGGCAAAGCATAGGTTCTTGTTCTATCAGAGATTGTAAACTCTGGTTTGCAAACAGTATTTTGAAGCTGATTTGTAATCCTGGTTTGGAGGAACAAAGACAAGCCATTGTTTTTCTTGGTTAGCTATAACAGCAAATATAGCTCTTATGCATTCTCTGGTCATGCTACTAAGACAAGTGAGTGGGGCTGTACAGTTGTTCTGTGTTGATATAGGAATTTGGCCCAAACTGAGAAAGCAAATATTGCTGTGTTGAATGTTTCCTGTATTGATTTGGTTATAGTGTTCCATAAAAATTTGTTGATTCAGGGTTTACCATTGACATCGGATATCAAGGACATTGACAGCTTGATGAGACTTTCAGGAAGAATTGAATGTGAAAGTCCTAACAGACATCTTTATGACTTTGTGGGAAATATCAGATTAGATGCGCATGGGTATGTAACCATCTAAGTATCTTTTCATCGTGCCATTAAAAACCTGAAGAGAATATAAATGATATAAGTGAATTTTATTACAGATAATAAGCAAACGTCAAGTGTTAAGTTATATATACTTTATGAATACATAGAAGAGGTATCCGTCTTCACAAGGCTTTGTGCTTTGCTGCAGAACAAGCTGCTTACCATATGCAGCTAAATTGCAAACCCTTTGAAGTATTCTGGTTCCCCTTTATAAACTTTAGCCAAAGGATCTCTCTTAAATCATTTAGGCTCTACCTTCAGGACTGGGAAAGCAGGGCTGCAAACATTACTTCTTGCTGGCTATAAACTACCCACCAGCCTTGCAGGTTATCTTCCTGAGACAGAGAGGGATGTTTTCTGCAGAACTCAGTGCTTTGTTTCAAACTTTTTTTTTTTTAAAGTGATTCTAGGAGAGGCTGAGACACATTCTGAGAAACTGTATGCTAGGCAGATTCCTTTTCCAGCTTATTTTCCTTGTCTCACCTATGAAGAGCATCTTCTTTTACCTTATCAGCTCTTTTCTATTTCACAGCATTTATATGCTGCTTGATCATAAAAAAAAACCTCTAAACCATTTAGAAAACTAGGATGTGAAAATTTGCCATGAGAGAGAATGTTGGATAAAATGGTCCAAGCTAGTACCCTTAGAGTGCTCAATGCCTTTCCTTGTGATCTTTTTTCTTGGCTAGCAAGCTGCCTTATGTTGATTAGAGTTTTTTACTTAGCATCTTCCAGCAGTGCAGCAGATCTCTACTTGGAAAGGTTAGCGTTGTGTAGGTTTTTTGGAGAACCGTAATATGGTTTTACCTTGCAGTGGAAGTTAAGATTGCAACTTTGTGCTCTTAAGAGTTTAGTGTGGATATGAAGCTGCTTGTGCCGTGTGTGTGTGTGTGTGTGTGTGTGTGTGTGTGTGTGTGTGTGTGTGACATTCCCCTCATCCAACTAGCAGCCCACACTTCCCCACTCCGTTAAATAGAGATTGTTCCAATCAAGATGATCCAATAATAGAAGTAAATCCAGTATAAAATTGCATGTTACTTAGATGTGGATTCCTTGAAGTGCATTGTGTCTTTCTTTTTACACTTTTCGTCTGATCATTCTCCAGCATAGAATGCTTTTTCAAACCTATGGAGAGGGAGCATATAATTTCATTCTACTTCCTTAATTTTTCATAACTATGTTGTGATATCTCAAGTTGATAGTGTCAGAAATTGAAATAAAATAGACATTAGTTGGTATTTCCCCAAATGGGTATTTTACTTAAAGCTCAACCTAAATCAATGTTTATTTTATTATTTTTAGCACTGTTCCACTGGGTCCTGATCAAATTCTTCTGCGTGGAGCTCAGCTAAGAAATACACAATGGGTTCATGGTATAGTTGTCTATACAGGGCACGATACCAAACTCATGCAGGTTCGTCTTATAATTATGAATAATCTAAATTTTTTGTTTGGATGTTCTAATTCATGGGTAATACCTGTAACATTTTTCACACTGTATATTTATGAGAAATCTAGACACAAGTAGCAAGGCCCATGGTCCTATGGCATAGGGTTATACCTAAAATGTAATTGCAGCCTACAGTGCAGTGCTGTTGAAGCTCAATAGACTAAAGGCAAATCCATCACAAATCACAGAAGTTGTATATGTAGTTCTGTGGCACAAGCTAATGTTGTAGACTTTATAGTGTTGGTCACCAATCCTATTCGACAAATATAATTGCATTAATTAAAACATGTGAAAGGGGTTCTTGATTTGCTAGGTATAAATTAATGGTTAAATGTACTTCATGTGTGTCATAGCAAAAAATCTGCTTTTCTGTTCTTGTATGCCTTCATTAGAAAGTACTGTACAGGCAAAATGCTGTTTCATGGTGTGTTTCAAAACTGGTAATCACACTTACCGGATGGGCAATACATATAATTGTCTTTGATTTCCAATACTATCTAGTGGGGGGGGAATCACATGCATATGTCTTCTCTTATTTATGAAGTCTTTTTATTCCATCCACAGAACTCAACAAGCCCTCCTCTTAAACTATCCAATGTTGAAAGAATTACAAATATTCAAATTCTGTTTCTGTTCTGCATTCTTCTTGCAATGTCTTTGGTTTGTTCCATTGGTTCAGCTATATGGAATAAAAAACATGAGGAGCGGGACTGGTATATCAATTTAAACTGTGAGTACAGTGATAGTTCAACTAGCTTGTATTCATAAAATAAGATAAATGTGTTGCACCGTTAAGGTACAGTTTTGTTCATATTGAATAAGGGTTTTACATCAAAATGTGTATGTAAAATATACTTGCACTTACTACTAGAAATTAACAAGAGAAAAGTTTTGTTCAGGACCAAATTATGATAAGGGAAATGTCTGATTACATTTCATGTATCTGATTTCTTTGGGGTTAAAAAAGCAGCAGGCGTGGGGGAGAAGCTTTGTTCCTATACACTCATGCCATGGTCCTTATGAAAGGTGTGCCCCCAAGCTATTTGCTTTTGGAGGGAAGACTCAGAGAATACTTCCAGGTGCAACCTTGTTTGTCACACTAACCTTAGGGAATATTGCCGGCCAGCCATGTGGGTGCCTGGGGCAGTTTGTCTCTTCTCCTTTACTCTTGAGCAGATTTCCTCCCAGAGAATATAACAGGGATAATTTTGTTGGGACCATAGATACCACAGGTTGAACTTGGTTTATCATTTTTTCTTTTTAAAACTTAAACTTTCAAAATGCCACCTGGTAAATGAACTTTTAGCATTACGCTGTTAATTTCCTAAACTATGAACATATTCTTATTCTTTCTTTTATCTTTCTTTTCTTTTTTTTCAAAACAGATGGTGGCGCTAATAATTTTGGACTGAATTTCCTGACCTTTATCATTCTTTTCAACAATCTCATTCCAATCAGCCTGTTAGTTACGCTGGAAGTGGTTAAATTTATTCAAGCATATTTCATAAACTGGGTAAATACGAGCATTTTTGCGCTATTTGCAGAGCTTTGATAAGTGCTTTCAATAATAAATGTTATATATGTCTTTTCTTTGCTATGAAAGGTAGGTTTTATTAAAGTAATGCAAACTTAATTACAAGATTAAATGTTTTTATAAAGTTTAAAGTTTGCAACATCATGCACCTTTTCATATATAATTTCATAGACTTTAACTTCTATGGATTGTTGAAATCCCTTTCAACCTAGCATTGTGAATCAATTTGCTGAGGTTGCAGCCTACAGGAACTTGTTTAGTTCTAGTACCACCTGAAGGGATGCTCATACTAACACGGAATCTGAGGCCAGATTATGCATTTTGTGCAAAGGGAGCAGATGCTGCTCCATGGTCCACCTGTGAGATTTTATTTTGCCCATAGAAACTTCAGAAACAAGTGCAATAGTAATGGCATTCAGATAACTCCTCCACACATACACTGAATGTGTGGAAAGAAAACTGTGCCCTCCCCCTGCTCTCATCTCGTCCATGGCCCCAACATTTGTCCATTGAGTTGTATGTTGGTAAGAGCTATATGCCAACATTCAACTAAACCCACAAAGTTTGGTGGCCTACCTGGGAACATGATGATGTCAGGGGCAGGTGATGTCAGGGGCGGGGCCAGCAGGGGCAGTTCCACTTCCTCCTTCATTTGCTATATGCAGCGTGGGAGATGGGCAGGAGACTTGTGAACAGCTCTTACAGTGTATGCTGAGCACAGCTAATAAGTGAATAACACTATGCAGTATACTGCATCTACAATAAGACTTAGATCCAAATAAACATCCAGCTACTTTCACATGCCCATGGGGTGTTTGGATTTGCCTTTCTAAACAGAATGGAGCTTCAAAGCAGTTTCTAACTGAGCAAGACAGTATGTCACTTGAAAGGGGGAAATTAACAAGGGATCCAGAGAGCTAACTATGACACTCAGGGACTCTTTTCTTGCATCTTGAAGCCATTGGTTCAAGCCCTACCTTCCAGAGCAGGAGAAAACAAACATGCTCCCTCCTCCATGTGACAGCCCTTAAGATATTTGAAGATGGTTATCATATCTCCTCTCAGTCTCCTCTTTTCTGGGCTAAACATACCCAGCTCCATGTAAAGCTTGTGGTCCATCAAGACCCATAGATCCTTTTCACACGTGCTGCTGGCAAATCAGCCCCCCCCCTATATTTCTGCATCTGGTTCTTCCTGCCTAAGTGCAGAACCTTACATTTGTACCTATTGAAATTCATTTTGTTAGCTTGCACCCAGTTCTCCAATCTGTTACAATCATTTTGAATTCTGATTCTGCCTTCTGTGGCATTAGCTACCCCTCCCAGTTTTGTGTCATCTGCAAATTTGATGAGCATGCCCTCAATTCCTTCATCCAAGTCATTTATAAAGGCATTAAACAACCACGGGCCCAGGACAAAACCCTGCGGCACCCCACTAGTCACTTTTTTCCAGCATGACAACTCTTTGGGTTGGTCAGTCAACCAGCTATAAATCCACCTAACAGTTACCTCATTCAACCCACATTTTACAAGCTTCCTCGCAAGAATATCATGGGGGACTTTGTCAAAAGCCTTACTGAAATCAATACACACTATGTCCACAGCATTTTCCTGATCCACCAAGTTTGTAATTCCATAAAAAAAAGAAATCAGATTGGTCTGGCATGACTTATATTTGAGAAACCCATGCTTGTTCTTAGTAATCAAAGCATCCTTTTCTAAATGCTCACAGACCGACTGTTGAATTATCTGTTCTAGGACCTTCCCTGGTATTGATGTCAAGTTCACCAGTTTGTTGTTTGTAGTTACCTGGGTCTTCCTTTTTCCCCTTTTTGAAGATGGGGACATTTGCCCTCCTCCAGTCTGTAGGGACCTCACCTGTCCTCCAAGAATTCTCAAAGATAATAGAGAAAGGCTCTGAAATGACATCCTCAAGCTCCTTTAGTACCCTTGGATGCACCAGGCCCTGGAGATTCGAATTCATTTAAAGTAGCTAGGTGTTCCCTTACTACCTCTATTCCTATCTTGGGCTGCAGCTCCCTCCTTACATTATTTATTCTGTTATCATCAGGTTGGGCATCGCTTTCCTTTTGGGTGAAGACAGAGTCAAAGTAGGTGTTGAGTAGTTCCGCCTTTTCTCTGTCACCCAATAGCATGCTGGCCACATGACCCAGAAGCTGTCTGCGGACAAACGCTGGCTCCCTCGGCCTATAGAGCGAGATGAACATGCAACCCCAGAGTCGTCCGCAACTGGACCTAATGGTCAGGGGTATCTTTACCTTTACCTTTATATTCCCCATGAGGACCTACCACTTGCTTGTTCTTTCTCTTACTTTGGACATAGCCGGAGAAACTTTCATTATTATTATTAACCTCTCTTGCAAGCCTGAGCTCATTCTGAGCTTTAGCCAGCCTGACTTCCCCCCTGCAACTGTTGGCTACTCCATTTCTTATGCATGTGCAGTAGTGTTTTGTTTGTTTGTTTTTTGCTAAGTGATATCAGCATACATACGGAATTCTGGATAACTGTATCTACATGAAATAAGTCACACTGACAACAAGAAACATTATTTTCATGTGACAGGCATAAAGGCAGAATGAAATGGTGGGTCATCAGCTTTTTAAATGTTGCCTTTTCCTTTTGATAGGATATTGACATGCACTATGAACCTACAGACACTTCTGCCATGGCTCGCACATCCAATCTCAATGAAGAACTTGGGCAGGTATGTTGTCCCTCCTAACACTTGATGGTTTTGAAATCCATTGAAATTTGTTATTAAAATTTTCCATGAGCAATTAATAGGGTCCTAGATTTTAAGATTTTCCCTTAGAAATTTTTTGCTATATTTTGCTTAGAAACAGCCTGAAACATTTCTCTGGTTTCTTACATCGCCTACATCTATTATTAATAATAATGATTATCCACCTTTCACTTTTAAAGTCCCAGGGCAGGTTACAACCATTAAAACACAATGTTAAAAACAGTTTAGAACTACTTACAATTACAAACATAAGGTGGATCCTAAAAATAAACATATCACATGGCAAAAACCAGGGTAAAGAGGTGTGTCTCCCCTCACCCCAATGTTGGTAAAGCAGTACCAATGTTTGCCCTAGTCCTAGAGATTAGAGACTTTTCATCTGAAGGTGTGGCCCAAAAGAGATACTTCACCCCATCCCTGTCCTGATAGACGTCTCTATGCCCTCCTAAGAGAATGGAGAACTCTCTGATAGAGGCTAGAGTTTTTTCAACAGATATGTCAATAGATATTTAGTGAAGTGGAAATTCCACACAAAAACCCAGCAATCTGTTGTGGCATGGCTGAGGAGGGGAGACATCCTGTTCATCAACTGCATGCAGGCCTTTCTTCACATCTCATGAAAAGACACCACCAGTGCCTCTTATTGAGCTAGGCATGAGCAAG
Organism: Zootoca vivipara; assembly: GCF_963506605.1. Taxonomy (NCBI): domain Eukaryota; kingdom Metazoa; phylum Chordata; class Lepidosauria; order Squamata; family Lacertidae; genus Zootoca; species Zootoca vivipara. Next base: position 59,532,535 of record NC_083284.1, on the reverse strand, counting down.
ACAAAAAATAAACATGGGGTCTCCCATTTTATGTGAGAAGGGCAGTCAAGGGCTACATAATCCCATGTGACGAATATAGGACTCCTTTGAGTTATTTATGACTCAATTAGGAGCCACTAATTACTGCCCGGCACGCTTTCTCTAGCTCCTCTGCTCCGTAGACCCGGGCTGGCAGTAAAACATACAGCAGAGCCTTCTTCTTCTCTCACACACAGCGGAAACTTGTATAGCCGTTGGATAAAAAGCCTCTTAAGAACACACAGAGTCCAAGGTGTTCTAATAACTACTGAAGTTTATTTTAGAGAGAAAACAACAAACGACCTGGTGAGCTCGCAGACATCTTGCGACCGTCTCCCAGGCAAAAACGAAACCAACTGATACACACAGAAACACTTCTAGTACATTCTGTAACATGATATCTTCCTCAGTGGTCAGGTGGACAGTACACAGTTAACTCTTTGGTTACTTGTTACTCCTCACACCCCCTCTCACCTGAACACTGGGGATAGCGGGTATCCAAACTTATCCCAAAACCAACCCTTCACAGAATTCCCCATGCCGTTGGAAACTCAAGGGTTTTGTGAACCCATCTGCTAGGTTCTCTTGGCTTGGACAATACCTCAACTTTACCAAGCCTACCTGTATGCTCTGACATACGTTTCGGAAGCGGATGTCTAAGTGTTTGGTTCTGGCCTTGAACTGTCCAGACTCCGCCAGTCTCAAAGATGGTTGATTGTCGCCCCAAACAGTGATGGGCTGGCTACAATCACCCCAGATTTCCTGGACCAAACATCTGTAGTACTCCAACTCAGTGCATGTCGCAGACAACGCACAGAATTCGGCTTCCGTGGAAGACATTGCTATTAGGCTTTGCCTGCGCGACCGCCAACCAATCAGGGCATTTCCAAACTTGACTACCAAACCAGTCACTGACTTCCTGTCCTCCTGATTGGCCCAATCAGCATCTGCAAAACAAGTGAGTTGTGGCTCACCTTGCGCTGACATTTCCAAACAATACTCTTTGGTCTCCTGCAAATACCTAAGCACTCTCTTAATGCCATTCCAAGCATGCACGCTAGGTTTCGATGCTTCTCTACTGAGCAAATTGACTGCAAAAGCAATATCTGGTCTGCTCCATTGTGACAAATACAACAGACTCCCTAGCGCTGACTGGAACACTTCAGGACTCTCAAACGCTACTTTGTCCTTCACTTGTGACTCTTTCACAAAGTTTGTCTCCATGGGTGTTCTGACCCCTTTACAGTCAGACATTCTGAACTTCTCAAGCAAATGTTCAATCTTGCCTTTCTGACTGAGCAAAAAACTTCCATCCTCAGTTCTGTCTATCTGCACACCTAGATAAACATTCACTGCACCTAGATTCTTGAGTTTGAACCTCTTGCCTAGCTCTTTTGCAAACTTCTGCACTTGCATCTGGCTCTTTGCTAAGCAGATCAGGTCATCTACATAGACAAGCAACCGTTCTTGCTGTTCTCCTTCACCTCTGAGATACAGACAACTGTCAGCTAGACTCTTTCTGAAACCTAGGCTCTTCAAAACAGAATCAAGACATGAATTCCAATTTTTAGCGGATTGCTTCAGACCGTAGATCGACTTGTGCAGCTTCCACACCTGACCTGGCACGTCACTCTCAAACCCTGGAGGAGGCAACATGTACAACTCCTCCTGGAGGTCAGAGTTCAAATAAGCGGTGTCCACATCAAAGTGGTTGACCACTAGGCCTCTCTGCGCTGCAGTCGCTAAAAGCATCCTGAAAGATTCACACCTCGAAGTGGGACTAAAGACATCTGTGTAGTGGATTCCTTTCTTCTGAGTAAAACCTCTAGCCACTAATCTAGCCTTGTACTGAGGCTCTCCAGTCACTGTGGGTTTCAACCTGTAGACCCACCGACAACTGACTGCTTTCTTACCTTCTGGCAGCTGTGTGAGACTATACACACCAAGAGATTGCATGGAGTTCAACTCTTTCTCCATTGCAACTTTCCACTTACTAGCTTCCTCCACTGACAACTGTTGCACCTCTTCAAAGCTTTCAGGCTCACACACTGCTAGGTTCGCCCATACACTGACAGCTGAAAACCTTTCAGGTGGTTTACCTTTCGTGGTGCGTTTTGAACGCCTTGGTCCCACATCTTCCCCCTCTAAATCCGAACTGCTTGTCTCTGACTGTGGCTCTCTCGGACTAGCAGCACTGTCAAGAGACTTACTACGCTTTGCAGCCCCCTCTGGGCTTGCTTTGGGTGAAGTGGGTGACCTACCACGTTTGCTGTACTTCCCAGGCTTGACCTGGGGTGAAGTCGGTGCGCTTCTGACTACTTGCTTCACTTCCTTAGGAGCTACACCACTTGGACCAGCTGCCTGACCTGGATCTGGTCCTGCAGCACCTGGAACTCCAGCATCAGCCACCTGAGTTTCCTCTTCCTGGTCAAAACCTGAAGACCAGTCAAGAAGAACTTCGGGGTTAGCATGAATGCGTCTCCAGCCCTCTTGTTCACAGAACGTAGCACTCCTGCTAATGTGAACGCGGGATTGGTCCCCCTCTGCTGGTACAAACCTCCAAGCCTTTGAGTTTGGTTCGTAACCACAGAAGATCATTTTCCTGGATCTTGATCCTCCCTTTCTGCGCTTCTGCTTTGGAATTAGAACCCAAGCCTCACACCCAAAAGTTCTGAAATAGTGCACCTTCGGAACTTTGCCATACAACATGTAGTAGGGTGTGTTTTCCACAACTGAATTAAAAGCGCGGTTTGAACAATAATTCACAAATTTATAAGCCTCCCCCCTAAACTTCTGGGGTAGTCCTGCATCAAACAACGTTGCCTCTACCAGTTCAGACAGTGTTCTAAATTTTCTTTCAGCTAAACCATTTTCCTGTGGACTAAAAGGGGCGGTCTTCCTGTGCCTAATTCCCTTGCTGCGGAAGAACCCTTGTAGTTCTGCACTCAAAAACTCCCCCGCCCTGTCACTCTGAAAACACTGGACAGTGACGGAGAACTGCAGTTCTACCTCGGCTACCCACTACTGTATCACTCTGGCAGCCTCCCCCTTCTCTTTCAGTGTTATGACCCAAGAAAAATGGCTGAAATCATCCAGAAGACACAAAACATATTTTGAACCACCTAAACTTGACGTAGACATAGGCCCAGAAATATCCATGTGCACTAACTGAAATGGTTTTGTGCTCCTCCTCTCAGACCTAGGATAAGAGCATCTCTTTGTCTTCGCTTTCGCACATGCGCGGCACTGCAGGTGTTTATGGCATGGCTTGAACCTGCAACCTTTGACAAAATCAGGGGCTTTTTTCACATAAGGAAAAGACATGTGACAATATCTTCTGTGCCAAGCATGAATACAATCCTTATGGATAGCGCCCTCTGTGCCCTTAGGGGTATTAGCGCTTTTAGCCTGAGCATCACCAGTGTTACTTCCACCTGCTTGCCCCCTCCCATCTAGGACAAACAGACCATCAGACCCAACAGTAACGCTTACCAGCTCAGCCCCATCTCTGGCAATTTTGCAAACACCATTGGCAAAACTTATTTCAAAGCCCTCACGCAATAAGCAAGACACACTTAAGAGACCATTCTCCATGCCTGGTACAACATAAACATCAAGGTTAGTGTCTAAGCATGGCATATAAAAAACACCCTTGCTTTTAATTGTTCCAGAAGAACCATCAGCAAGATGCAGGCTTTTTTCATCTTCAAGTGGCCTGCAGTTCAGGATCTGTCCTGAAGGAGGCACAAGATGATGGCTGCTGCCTGAGTCGATAATAAAAGCGAAACTGTCCTGTCCTTTGTTTCTAACCGTTGCTAAGGCAGCAGAAAGATGTTGGCTGACAGGCTTATCTGTAGTCTTCCCACGCCGTCTGCCTTGCCGATGCTGGCTGGTCCCACGACCACGTCCGCTGGCTTGCCTGGCACCTGGCTGAGTGACCTTGGCTGCTTCCGGAGCTGGGCAGAATCTCGCTACGTGCCCAGGCTGCTGGCACCGAAAACAAAGCCTTGTTGCGCACGCACTCACAGTGGATTCCTCAGTGCTTTTTACTGCACCCCCACTGGCTTCTCTGGGCCCACGGCCCCCCTTCTCAGCCGATTCTTTCTGGCGTCGCAGTTCCTCATCCGCCAAACGACCAGAAACGTAAGCAAGCGTAAGCTCATCTTCAGGCATTGCCTCAAACGTTAGGCACAAATGCTCATAGACGTTTCCCAGACTAGACAGCAAGATATAAACTTTCTCCTTCTCTTTGAACACAAGCTCATGCCGCTGCAGCTTATGGAATGCATCAATCACATTGGCAATGTGCTCCTTAATGGGTTGCCCTGGTCTCAGTCTCAACTCAAAGAGATGCCTCATAGCATGCAGCTTAGCTCCAGCTGTTTTTCTCTGATGGACCCTTTCCAAACTGTCCCAGGCTTGCTTAGCATTTTCAGCATTTTGCACATAGGGCAGCTGCGTAGCATCACAGCTCATGGCAATGGCACACAGAGCCTTATTGTCTTTCCTGGTTTCTGCCGCAAACCTCTGCGCTTCACCTGCTGAATTATCAGCGACAGGGGTTGGAGGATTTGACACACAAGTCCACAAATCCTTTCCCAGCAACCACATTCTTGCCCTTTCTCTCCACTCTGCATAGTTGTCGCCATTCAACCTCTGGAACGGCACGACAAATGACTCCTGGAGCTGCTCCGCCATCTTGTCCACCCCCGGGCTCCGTGTCCAGCACTGTACTGTACTCACTCAGAATAGCTGATGTTGCTCCTCCGGGTAGACTGCGGATCCCAGCCTCCAGTCCAGGGTCTTTCTGCTAGCGAGTGCATCTGTTAATTGCCGACTGCAAAACAACAGGTTTCTCCCAGCTAGCTCTTTACACCGGCTTTCTCCAAGGCTTTTACAGCTGCAATCACCTTTTATTGCTTTGGTGATTTATTAGGTTCAGGACCTCTTATCTCCCAGAACCTGTCACCCATAACCTGTGACGAATATAGGACTCCTTTGAGTTATTTATGACTCAATTAGGAGCCACTAATTACCGCCCGGCACGCTTTCTCTAGCGCCTCTGCTCCGTAGACCCGGGCTGGCAGTAAAACATACAGCAGAGCCTTCTTCTTCTCTCACACACAGCGGAAACTTGTATAGCCGTTGGATAAAAAGCCTCTTAAGAACACACAGAGTCCAAGGTGTTCTAATAACTACTGAAGTTTATTTTAGAGAGAAAACAACAAACGACCTGGTGAGCTCGCAGACATCTTGCGACCGTCTCCCAGGCAAAAACGAAACCAACTGATACACACAGAAACACTTCTAGTACATTCTGTAACATGATATCTTCCTCAGTGGTCAGGTGGACAGTACACAGTTAACTCTTTGGTTACTTGTTACTCCTCACATCCCAAACAGTACGAAGCCTCCCCGACTCTGCTATAAGAGGGCTTAGAATTGCAGCAATCCAGTGGTATCTGCTAGAGCAGGCATCCCCCAACTTTGGCCCTCCAGATGTTTTGGACTACAATTCCCATCATCAATGACCACTGGTCCTGTTAGCTAGGGATCATGGGAGTTGTAGGCCAAAACATCTGGAGGGCCGCAGTTTGGGGATGCCTGCACTAGAGGGCATGAAAGAACAAGAAAAAGCCCTCTTTAGCTGGGGGGAAAGGATTGGGAGCTACTTCACTCCTAGACTAGGATGCAGAGGACTCTATCCCTTCTGAATCTTCCTACCTGCAGTTTAAATATGGTGATAAAAGCTCTGGAAAGACCTCCCTCTGAGCCCAGGGCAGGGGGGTGGGATGTCACTTATCTTTATGGTAGAACAGAGCTGGATTAAAAGGAGAGTTGTGTGTTTTCTATCACATATGATTGGAAATCCAATGGGTAGTCTGAGCTTGTAGGCATGTGGGCTGCTGCAGAAAGTTGCATCCATGCTGAACATCTGGCAGCATTGGAGGTGAAACAGGAGTTCTGAGGGGACACAGTGATTAGAGGAACAAATGACAAACATTTCATCCAAACCAGCCAGTAATATTTCTCTTTGCTAAGGTTGTTTAGCATTTTCAACATTTATTATTTATACAACATGTTAAAACATGAAGAGCTTTTAACAGTTGAGACATTAATAATATGAATGTAGGCTTAATGAGAAGTCTTAATCAGCCTTATTATTTGTTTAGGTCAAATACATATTTTCTGACAAAACTGGCACCCTGACATGCAACGTAATGCAGTTTAAGAAGTGTACTATTGCAGGAATCGCTTATGGGTAAGTTTTCCCATAAATATGGTTGCATTTGTACTCTCTGCTACTTTAGTGAAAATAGTTTTTATTATATTCACATATTTGGGGTTTCAATCAAGTCAGAATTTTAAAAATCAATTCACTTTGGAATATATCTTTAGCACTCAAAAGCAAAATGCAATTAAAAGGGCCAGAAACCTATGAATTACTATGATTTCAGCAATATTTTACTGGTTCTTAAGCAAGTTAATAATACCTTGACTTTATAGCACATGAACAGACACCTGTTTCATATAAACATATTATAACTATGCAGAAATTATAATTGAGGCTTTGAGCAGTCGGGTTAAGACACCTCATAGTAACCATGAGACCAATAAGTATCTTTAGAAGTCCTAGTTCAGAAAAGTAAAATAAAAAGGGTCTTTTAATTTTAAAATATTTCCTATTTAACCGCTAAAATGAATTGTTGTTGCATAATTGAGGACTGTGGTAGGTCCTTGATGCTTCTTGTGAAAGTACCTTTAGGCTTTTCAAGCAAAGTGAAAGATTTTCAATTTAGGAAACCTGACCCTTGAGATCTGCAGTGAAATGTTGAATGCTCTTAATTTCGGGTTCAAGCCAGCCAGCAAGTGATGCCCTCTTCCAATATATTTTCTTCCATTTCTTCTCATCGACCCCTTGTCTTCTATTTATTCTGCTCTCCCCTCATCTGTGTCCACTGAACATGATATTTCCTCATTGAACTAGTTCATGTGTTTGTGTCTGTCACAGTGGCCGGAGTGGGCTACTTCAGAGTAACGGCTCTACACAGCTCTGCATTTTATCTTTTATTGGTGCTGAGTATTTACAGTGCTAATGGCAGTGCTATTTACAAAGACACATCTGCTCAGCTTGAATCAGAACCTCCAAGTGGCTTTTGGCGCGTCTTGCGCCAGCATAACAACTTGGGGAGACCCATCCTCTTCCCCCGACGCTTTCTGCGCAATTCCGGAGTTGGGGGGACGGGTCTGCCCCCCTTCCTTCCCCCTTCCTGTCCCACCTGGGACGATGGCTCTTCTACCCTGCCAGAGCCTTGGACACCACTTCCTGTTTCCCCACTTGAGCTGGAGCTTTCCCTCTTTTCAGCCTCGCTCGGGGCTGGGCTGGAACTCAGGAGGGGAGGGGCTTCGCGATACCCCTTGTCCCTCACATCCACCCCCCTCCCAAGCCCCCCTTCTCCCCTCCCGAGAGGCTGCACGGGTGTCGGTGGTGACTGAAAGCCTAAAAACTCCGTGCTGTCCGAGCCGGTTGGTGTGAACACCTCCCCCCAGTCCCGTTGGCCCCCTCCTTCCTCCTGGGAAGACGGAAAGCCCAAAAAGTCTGTGGCCTCAGAGCTGGTGGGGGTGAAAATCTGCTGCCAGTCCACCTCTTCTCCTGACTGGATGGACCTCGGAGATGCCCATATCTCCTCCTCCGTGTCCTCAAACTCTGCTTCCCATCTCCATGGCGAACTGCTTTCCCCCTCCTGTGCTTCCTCCTCCCCCCCCTCCCGTTCCATGTGCCAGGGCTTGGGCCTGTGTGGGAAGAGGGCGTGGAATTCTTCCACTAAGAATTCCTCCTGTATCTGGGTGGCTGGGACCCATTCATTTTGGGATGGCGGGGCGTCCTCCCATGCCATGAGGTACTCCAGGCCCCCCACCCCCCTTCGTGAATCAAGGATAGCCGTTGCTTCATTGAGTGGCTCCCTGCCTCCACTCTCCCCCCCCTCCCTTGGGGGGCTGTTCGCTGCCTCGGAACCTGCTACTTTCCCTGTACGGAGACAGCAGCGATCTATGAAAAACTGGGTGCACCCTCATGTCCTCTGGCAGTGCCAGCCTGAATGCCACCGGGTTTACCTGCTGCGTGACCGTAAAGGGGCCCAACCTACTGGGTGCCAGCTTCTTGCACCTCCCTCTGGTGGGAAGGCCCTCCGAGGACAACCAAACCTTGTCCCCCACCCTGATGACCTCCCCCGGTCGCCTGTGGCGATCAGCCCCCTTCTTGTACGCTTCCTTGGCCCTCTCCAAGTGTTCTCTGAGCTGCTGATGCACCGTCTCCAATTCCTCTGCCCAATCCTCTGCCTGTGGGCCCTCCTCCTCCTCCTCCCCCTCCCTCTCTGGGAAAGATCTGAGGTCGCGCCCATAGTTGGCCTTAAAGGGCGACACCCCTGTGGAGACGTGCACTGCATTATTGTAGGCAAATTCTGCCAGTGGCAGGCGATCCACCCAGTCCGTTTGTCTCTGGCTGACGTAGCATCTCAGGTACTGCTGCAAAATGGCGTTGACCCTCTCCGCCTGTCCATTGGTCTGCGGGTGTCTAGCCGTCGACAAGCTGACCTCCACCTGCAGGAGGTTCATGAGCCGCCGCCAGAACCTGGAAACAAATTGGCGGCCTCTATCCGAAATAACCCTTAAAGGTAATCCATGGAGTCTGAAGACGTGGTCAACAAACAGTTTGGCCGTCTCTTCTGCCGAGACTGCCCTGGCACACGGTATAAAATGGCACATTTTGGACATGAGGTCCACCACCACCAACACTGCGGTCTTGCCCCTGGAAGAAGGCAGGTCTGTGATGAAGTCCATGGATACTACTTCCCACGGCCTGTGCGGAGTGGCTAATGGCTCCAGCAACCCTGCTGGTGCTGCTCTGACCACCTTTGCTCTCTGGCAGGTGTCACAGCCCCTTACATAGTCCCGAACATCCTCCCGCACCCCTGGCCACCAGAAGTGTCTCATGACTAAGTGCGTGGTTTTGTCCCTTCCAAAATGACCCGCAGTTGGGTTGTCGTGCATCTGCTTGAGGACCTTACCCCTGAGCTGGGTGGTGGGCAGGTACAGGGCTCCCTTGTAAAAAAGCAGCCCCCTGCGTTCTGCAAAGTCTTTTGCCTGCTCCCTCCCCCCTCGCAGATTTCTGACGATGCGGGTGGCAAACTCATCTGCTGCCGTCAGTGCTGTGAGTTCTGCCTCGCTCACCACTGCTGCTCCGCAGGACCATGCCGACGGGGGAAACACGTGTCGGGGTGCTGGTGGCAACTCCTCCTCCATGTACTCTGGCTTGCGGGAGAGGGCATCCGCCCTGACATTCTGCTCCCCCGGTATGTAGTGGATGGAGAAGTTGAAGTGCGAGAAGAACTCTGCCCACCGTATCTGCCGCTGGTTGAGCACCCTGGCCGTTCTCCAGAACTCCAGGTTCTTGTGGTCCGTGCACACCTGAATGGGGTGCTTGGCGCCCACTAGGAAGTGTCTCCAGTGCTGGAACGCAGAATGGATCGCGAGAAGTTCCTTATCAAACACCGTGTAGTTGCGCTCTGGCTGGGTCAGCTTTCTGGAGAAGAAGGCACAGGGTCTCCACTCTCTGTTGGCATCCAGTTGCAGCAAAATGGCGCCCACAGCTCTGTCTGAAGCATCTGTCTCCACGCGTAGGGGCGCATCCTGCACCACGTGGAACAAGTACTGGTCTGAGGCGAACACCCTCTTGAGGCTTTCGAACGCTGCTTGCGCCTCTGGTGTCCATCTGAACTTCTGCTTGCCTCTCAGGCAGTCCGTGATGGGAGCCGTAACGCGAGAGAAGTTCTGGATGAACTTCCTGTAGAAGTTGGCGAAGCCTAGTAGGCGTTGGGCATCTTTGCGCGTCCTGGGGCTGTGCCAGTCCAGGATGGCCTGCACCTTGTCCTTGTCCATCGCTAGCCCCTTGTCTGACAGCTTGTAGCCCAGGAAGTCCACTTCCCTGGTGTGAAACTTGCACTTCTCCAGCTTCACATACAGGTGGTTCTCCTTCAGGCGCTGCAACACCTCCCTGACATCCTTCACATGCTGCTCTGGGTCATTGGAGTAAATAAGGATGTCATCTAGGAAGACCAAGCAGTTCTTGAAGAGGAGGGACCCCAGGACGTGGTGCATGAAGGCCTGGAAGGGCATCACCAGATATTCAAAAGAGCCCAGCGGTGTGAACATCGTGGTCTTCCACTCATCGCCTTCCCTGATCCTGATCAAGTTGTACGCCCCCCTCAGGTCGTGCTTGGTGAAGATCTTGCCCCTGCGTGCCGCTGTCAGGAGATCATCCACTCTGGGCATTGGAAACGCCACTGGTTCCGTCATGCTGTTCAGGCGCCTAAAATCCACCACCAGACGGCGCTGTTGCGTGTCTTTCTTGTCCACCCAGAAGACTGGGCTGCCCCCTGCTGCCTTGCTTTCTCTGATGAACCCCCTCTTGAGGTTCTTGTCGATGAACGCCCGCAGATCCTCCAGTTCCTGATCTGACATGGAGTACAGCTTGGCTGGGGGTAGCGTGGCCCCTGGCACCAGGTTGATCTGACAGTCAAAGGACCTGTGTGGGGGTAGGTGGTCGGACTCCGCTTCGCTGAAGACCTCCTGCAGGTCCCAGTGCGGTTTGGGTATCGCCTCACCCCCCTTGACATGCATGGTGGCCACCGTGGCTATGGGAGGCCCCTCCCCTGGTTGGCGCTGCATGCAATGTTCCAGACAAAAGTCCGATCCAAACGTGATGCATCTCTGGTGCCAACTGATGGAGGGGTCATGGCGCGCCAGCCAGCTCATTCCCAAGACGATGGGGGGGTCTGAGATGGTGGTGATGTTGAATGCCAGTGTCTCTGAGTGTCGTCCCACCGTCATTCTCATGGGGGGGGGGGGGGTCTGGTGGGTGATGGCCCCTCCCAGCAACTCCCTGCCGTCTATGGTGGAGACGTGCAGGGGAAAATCCAGCTGCAGAAGTTGGATCTGGTGCGCTTCTGCAAAGTTTCTCGAGAAGAAGTTGGCCGAGGCACCACTGTCAATTAACGCGAGGACCGTCAGGGGATAGCCATTTGGGAGCGTTAGCGTCACTTCTAGAACCACCCCTGCTCTGGGGGGGTGGGTGGGCTGGCGCTGCTCCTCGCTGTGCGGGTGGGCGGGTTGGGGCCGGTTTGTGCTAACTGTGCCTGGCTGCTGCCCCTTGTCTCCTGCAGCCAGGCTGTCTCATTTCCCTGCTGTGGTGCTGCGTCAGTGGGGGAGGGCACAACCGTTCCCGCCTTTCCTTGCCACTCCCTGCGATGTGGGCAGTCTCTGACGCGATGCTGGGGGGAGTTGCAGAGAAAGCAATTCCCGCCTCTTCCCTCCTTGCGTCTTGGCGCCGCCGGGGTTTGAAAAGCCCGCGCGCGCGCTCCTCCGATCTCCATCGGTTCTGGCTCTGGGGCTGGCGTGGGCTGGGCATGGGGTGGGCCCTGGGGCGGGGCTGGATGGTGGGATCTGTCTTGGGAGCGTGGGAACCAAGGTCTGTTGGCGCGCGCTGTTTGTCGTTCCATCTGGATTCCTGCCTCACCCCCACCGCTAGCGCCGCTTTGCTCAGCTCATCCATATTCTTAGGTTTTGGACCTCTCGCTAGTTCATCCTTCACGTCTGAGTGCAGCCCCAGATAGAAAGCTGACCGCACAGGATCGCTGTGCAGATCCCACCCCAATTTGTGCACCAGCATGGTGAATCTCGCCCAATACTCTCTCACTGTCAATTTTCCTTGTGTTAAATTATGCAGCTCCTCTTTAGTGGCTTCCATTTCACTGTCACTGGCATGCATGATTTTTAAAGCTTCTAGAAATAATTTTGCATTCTTCATGCAATCATTCCTTTGCGCTATGAGTGGTCTGACCCATTCGCGGGCGGCCCCCGTCAAGTGCTCTATGATAAAGGAGACTCTGTGTGCATCATCTGGGAATTCTGCATCATGCAATTCCAACGCGTAAGTTATCTCCGTCTCAAATCCTAGGTACTCTCTCGGGTCGCCGCTAAACTTGGTGACTAGGGTCTGTCCCCTCCTCACTTGGACTAGCTGGGGCTGGGGCACCCCCCCACCTCTCGCAGCTCTTTTCTCATCCAGTTTTTTCTGTAAGTCCAACACCATCACCCTTAGCTGCTTCTCAGTCTCATCTTTCGCTCTCACCTGCTCTCCCAGCTTGTTCAGCTCCTCCCGCGTTCCTCGCGCTTCCTCCTGAGCGGCAAGTAATTGCTGGTGTGCCTGCGCTGTCAGGTTCTGTAATTTCTGTAATTCCTGTGCCGTGGCTTCGGCTTCCAGCCTCCACTGCTCAGCGTCTTGCGCGCTCATCGCGGCCGCTCCAAAGTAGCCCGAAAGACTTGGAGGTTGCTGTCACGGTGGCCGGAGTGGGCTACTTCAGAGTAACGGCTCTACACAGCTCTGCATTTTATCTTTTATTGGTGCTGAGTATTTACAGTGCTAATGGCAGTGCTATTTACAAAGACACATCTGCTCAGCTTGAATCAGAACCTCCAAGTGGCTTTTGGCGCGTCTTGCGCCAGCATAACAACTTGGGGAGACCCATCCTCTTCCCCCGACGCTTTCTGCGCAATTCCGGAGTTGGGGGGACGGGTCTGCCCCCCTTCCTTCCCCCTTCCTGTCCCACCTGGGACGATGGCTCTTCTACCCTGCCAGAGCCTTGGACACCACTTCCTGTTTCCCCACTTGAGCTGGAGCTTTCCCTCTTTTCAGCCTCGCTCGGGGCTGGGCTGGAACTCAGGAGGGGAGGGGCTTCGCGATACCCCTTGTCCCTCACAGTGTCCCTTTGGAGTTTCTTTCCTTCTCTAAATATTTCTTTGTTGTTGTTGTTTTCCAAACCTTGTTTTACAAACCATTTTGGTTACATAAGGATCCAAAGTTTGAGAATTAGATGGCGTAGGACAAGCCACTCCATCTCCAATGACTGCTATAGCTGGAATACACAGATATTTTCTGTCTTGATAAGTTGAGTACAGTGGTACCTTGGTTCTCAAACTTAATCCGTTCCAGAAGCATTCCAAAACCAAGGTGCTATGCTTTCCCATAAAAAGTAATGCAAAACGGATTAATCTGTTCCAGACTTTTAAAAACAACCCCTAAAACAGCAATTTAACTTGAATTTTACTATCTTACGAGACCACTGATCCATAAAATGAAAACAATAAACAAACAAAATAAATAAATAAATAAAACAGTATTGTAGATGATTAAAATTAAAACTTTTTCTTACCTGCACTGATGATAGTCATTGTTTGGATTGGGGGGGGGCCTTTTTATCCATTTCCAGAGTCACACAATCATTTCCAGAGTCACACACAGAGTCACACAATCAATCAATCAATCAATCAGTAGCTGCACTGGGATCCATACAGTCACAACAACAAATTAACTAAAAAAGCCTCATAACAAAAAATGCAAAACAAATAGCAAAAACAAAAGCACCAAATATAAGCTCCAAATATCACCTCAGAACACTGCAATCAGAAACGGAAGGCTTGAATTACAATGGGGTGATGCCAATTAGCACTGCAACAGGAAACACAGGGGGACTCAAAACAGAGCACGTTCAGCTTCCGAAAAAAGTTTGAAAACCGGAACACCTACTTCCGGTTTTGCAGTGTTCAGATTCCAAGTTGTTCATGAACTAAGCTGTTGGAAAACTGAGGTACCACTGTATATCATTGCAATTGATTATTGAATAACTGAGTGAAATGAAAAATACCATTGGAGCAAAGTTATTTTAATTAGCTGTATATTTTGGCTAAGCAAATGCTTGAGGCCTACAAGGGAAAGGGTGGACAGGTTGATTGAAAGAATCCTCTCATCCTCCATACTCCCTATAGCAGGGGTTGGGAATTATTTCCACTTGAGGGACCACTTTTTCTTCTGGGCAGCCATCCGAGGGCCACATGCCAACAGTGGGCAGGTGCTCAGGGGCAACACTGAATGGAACAGTCAATGTAAATTTATTTCTGGTGTCATGCTGTGACGATGGGTCCCACTCTCTCTTACTATCAATGCGACACAGGAATTCAGAGGGGAAAACACCACCCTCTTCTCCTGTCGCCTCAAAAATAAACCCTTTTTACTTATGGGGTTCCTTAGTAAGGAGAACCTTCCAGCTTACGTGGCCTGGTACCTTAGGAAACTCTAGGCTGTCCGATGGAATAACCTCTTGCCTACAGTAAAGGGTCTCCCTCAGTCTGATTCCCTACTGTAAAAGTTTGCCCTTTTCACTCTGGCAACTTCTTGGCGCCTCAGGTTACCCTACTAAGCCTCCTCCGTTTAACTCCAGGACACAAACTGCCACCTCCCTGCCTGAGGTGAGTTTTGCCCTCTCTTGAGCCACCGCGGCTGTGAGTCCTGGTACCTCGCTGGAATAATAAAGACGAACCTTTTTGGCAAAACAGAGATGAAGTTTTATTGTCTTAAAAGCATAAGTTTTTCTTTAACGTGTCATGTTCCAGTTGTACAAAAAAACTCAGTCAAACATTTAACTTCAAGTTTTCCTAAATCTTATCTAAATTCCCAGTCTCCTGACCTCTCCACTTTCTTCATATATCTCACCACACCACATCACACCACACCCTCCTCCCTCTCCCTAACTGACCAAACCGACACTCCCTCCTTTTGAACCGGGCACAGTCCCACCCCCATCAGAATTCTATGTCAGTCAGGCTGGAGGTGGCTTAACTCTTTGCCAGCCAGGTAGGAATAAACATTTCAAAACTGCGTCAATTTGTCACACATGCATAGGCTGATTTCTACACATGCATAAATCTCTGTCCTCCATGCCAGCAAGCAAGAGGCATTATCAGAGTTCCAGGATACATTTCAACCCAGAGAAGACATTCAGAATACGAAGTATGGCCAGTGAGGGGTACAGCCTGGGAAGAGTTCTGAGGGCCACATAGAGAAGCCTGGAGGGTCCTCATTTGGCCTGCAGGCCTGCACATCCCCACCCTGCCCTACAGCATCGTCAGTATCTTCACACCTTAGGACATCAAACCTTACCTGGCATATTAACTCAAACTTTGTTCACGGAACTAATTAGCTCTCAGCAGACTTCCACAGTGTGTTTCATATCACAATCCTTCTTTTTGTTTTCTGTGTTCTTTTTATTTTCATTTCCTTTTCATTAAATTCTCCTTCATGTGCCATCTGAACTCGACGCCTTTCAGAGCTATTTCCTATTTCTTTACCTCCTTTCTTTCCACACAGCCATTCTCCTGAATCAGAGGATTATGGCTATGCTACAGGCGAGTGGTAAGCACTAATCTTCTTCTAGCGTTGGTTGTTTTTGCTGAAAACTTGGGCGAATGGAGACTTATCAGTATTTCGTGAGTAGGATCCAAGTGCACAGCAGGAAAATTAAATCTGCATGATTAAAACACTCTGTATCCCTGGCACAATAAATCTTCTTTAAGACAGAAACAGACTTTTTGTGGTTAGGAAAGTGACAGGGAAATGAAATGAAAAGTGTAGAATGAAGGAATGATTAATCATGAGATAGATGGACAGATACACCACAAGCACTGCAGGATGAATGCTCATTGTCATTTAACCTCTTGGCAAAATATATATATATATATCAGAATAAATCTCAGAAAATACTGGATATAATAACCTCCAATCCTAACCTCTACATAAGCTTTGTAGAAACAAATCAAAATCAATAAATGGGTCACCTGGAGGATGAATATGAATGTCTATCTTTATTATTAACTCTAGAACAACTTTTTAAATTACATAGTGAAATTGATAGTGTGCATAAGTGACACAGCTCCTGACTCTGAAGGGGAGTACCTCTAAATGCATGTCAAAGTTTGAATACCACAGGTAGCCACAGGTATCTTCCTGTTGAGAATACAGGCATTGGTAGCTTTACTGGTCACACAGGTATTTGTTACACAGTAAAATGTTTATTTTTCTCCAAACTTGTTAAATTTCTAAACACATAAATATGCTGATCTTGGAGTTCCCTTGTTTGCAAAATATTGATAAATACCAGAGTCCAACAAAGTGAAATGCTTGCCTGATAGAAAACCTGGTAATAGCAGAAGTTGCTTTACAACTTACACATACAAGTCATGATTTGATGTTGTAGTCAAGTTATTAATATGCATGGGTAAACTAGCAAAGTTGTAATTTGTTTATTATGTGTATTTGTATATCAAGATCCTATCTGGAACCCACATATGGGCATTTCTTTTGTTGAAGTTAGCTGAACTATGCAAATAATCACTCAAACGAAGAGAAATTAAAATTTCAGGATTCCTTAATAAATACAGATTGCATTCCTGTAATAGATAATACTTTATTAGTTGATACTAACACAGTGTAATCAAGCCTTGTGTCTGTTCTATAGCGTGTGGTCCTAGGATGTGTAGTATTAAGAGATAAATTAAATGTTTGTATGCTTTCATTTTTCTTTTATTTCTTTTAGGCAGAGCTCACAACCTGGAGATGAAAAAATGTTTAGTGATTCATCATTACTGGAAAACCTCCAAAACAAACATGTAAGCTATAGAAATAAATACTACTGTTATAAGAAGAAAAAATGGAAATTCAGCAAAAGGAGCCTATCACAAGCAGGAAACATGCACATGTACTTTCAATAAAGCCACATTGATTTAAATAAGATTTACTTTCATAAGGGTCTAACCAAACATTCAAAGTAATGTGTGCCCATCTACCCATGCAATCTGGATTAGGCTCCCATGCCTGCCTGTTACGGTATTTTCATGGAGGAAAGTTCTCATTCACTCCAGCAGGATATTCCCCCCCCCCCACACACACACACATGTTGTAGGTTCAGGGGCTCCATTGCACTGGCTCTTTGTGAAAAAAGTATCTTGAACTTAAAGACAAAACACGTGACCAACACAAAATGTATTTTGACCCTTCTGTTTCATTACCTTGATCCTTTCTTGCTGTCCACTTTTATTTAACTCCTTTCACATCCAGACATCTTCCCTTGCAAATATTTAAATGGTATTTTAAAGTATCTCTTCTCTCAAGTTCTTAAACCCTGAACTCCCCTTATCTTTTTCCTTTAATTTCATTTGTGTCCCTTTCCTATTCCTTGTCTTTTTTAGATTTAAGCCTGCTTAGGGGTTTATTATGTTAAATTCAATTTATGTTCACATTCAATCTATTATAATTATTCCAGTAGGAATCCTTTAACTCCCAAGTGCATCTTGGGAGCACTAGTCCCCTGTGTTAGCTTGCTTGACTCTCTGTTTTCCTTGAATAGCAGAAATATATGCCCTGATAATATACTGTTTAAGACAAGTCTATGTCTCATTAATACCTTCCCATGTCTTCTTGTAGTTGACTGAAAGTAAAACAAGACTTGAGTCTAATAAAAAATAATATACTCTCCACAGCTACAGTTAGAACTATTCTTATTTGCTTATAGCTTTACATTTTGGAATGAGGCATAATTAATTTGTGTTGTTTTATGTGTGTCTGTTTTAGCCAACTGCACCTATAATTTGTGAGTTTCTAACTATGATGGCAGTATGTCATACAGCAGTTCCAGAAAGAGAGGATGACAAGATAATTTATCAAGCAGCATCTCCAGGTAAGGTCATTGAAACCTGTGAAAAATGTTATACCCTTGTTGACATAAAGTCAGCATATTATTAATGAATAGGTTATGCTCCTCTATTGATCATAATGCTTCTCTGTTGTAAACACATAAGATCATAGTGGGGACTCACCTGGTAAATCACTATAATAAAGGATTTTCATAGGTACCTATTACCAGTGCTTTTCTTCTAGGAAAAGGTGCCAGTACTACTTACCCTTGAGTACCCCCCAGAAAAGAAGCACTGCAATTACAACTTGATTGTGTCAAGTTAGCACAACTGCAAGCAGAAGCATAGTGTAAGGAGAACTGCCAGAGCAATTACCTTGAGCACAACAAAATAGTTTCCCCCCCCATCCTGCCCCCTGCCTCACCTGAGCAGCCCGCCATGCATCTATCAGCCGTACGGCATCCCCCGCCAACAGGAGAAGCGAGCAGACAGCGCAAGCAGTGGCAGTGGTGGCACCCCAGCCCAGGGTGGCACCCACAAATGTCACGCCACTGCTCCACAGCTCCGTCCCAGAGCAGCAGTGGAGGCGCCTGTTAGGGAGTGCAATGCTTTTTTTTACCCTGGACCCTGGCAACCCACTCTATGCCACCAACAGCAAGTTTGCAAAACATGTTAACAGCCTTTCACCATATTGTCTGCTCCGTTCTTGTGGGGGATGTGGAAGCAGGGTTAAAAGTATGGATCACTTTCTAAGCAGTGCTTCCTGTGCAGGAAACACCCTTGCTTGCTGGAACAGCCTTTGATTTTAAAGCCATTGACTCACTTTCATTTTAGAACTGAAATATCCTGGTTTAGAGATGTCAGATAAGGAATTTCTTTCATATACAGAAAACAAAGGGGAAACTGAGTAACAGAGATAGGAAAATGCTGAAGATCTTTAAGAGGAACATTAATCACATGCATTAAAGAGTAAATACACCAGGAAACTTTAAATGTGTAATTTTTCTTCCCAATATTTAAGACATGACCTGCAGAGTATATACAAATATAGATTTCAAGGTTTTCACTTTTATCAATTTGCTAGTCAAATAACAGGGAATGGTTTGTTACAGATGAAGGAGCATTGGTTAGAGCAGCCAAGCACCTCCATTTTGTTTTCACTGGAAGAACACCAGACTCTGTCATTATAGAATCTGTAAGTACGTCTAAAATGGTATTTAACTGTTGTTGCTAATAGTTTTTATTAGTACAGAAAAAAACATTTGGAAAACATTTTTAAAAGACTGAATCACGATTTCATTTTCTTCCCCTAGCTTGGACAGGAAGAAAGATATGAAATGCTAAATGTACTAGAATTTACAAGGTAATTAAACACCTGTGAATTTTCTCTTGTTCAGTATTTAAGAAACAGTTTTTTCTCAGGTAAAGGAAGTCTCTTTTTGAAAAGGAAAATTTTGAGAAAATGGACATTCAAAACGTAATTTAATTCATGAAATGTCCTACATTTGGGCTTTTAAGCACAACAAAATAAGCTAGAAAACTAGAGTAGGACATTGTGTGTGTGTGTGTGTGTGTGTGTGAGAGAGAGAGAGAGAGAGAGAGAGAGTAATATAGCGATAAAGTACAAAATAAGTTTTTTAAAGAGACTGATAAAAGCACAAAGAAATTAAGAGAACAAAAACATGAAAGTATGCAATTCATTGTCAACAGAAATAGTACAGCTGTAAAGTCCATCCTATTTATCATTTATTTATTATTTAATAACCCTTAACACCTCGTATTGCTTAATTTTCTCATTCCAACAACATAAATTAAAAACAGCATTATATTGAATCTTCTTAGTTACTCACACTTTCCAGTGTTTCTTATAGTACATAATTTATAAATTAATTATAATTCTATTGTTTTATACCATTTCCCCCAGTCTTTTAACGTTGGGAGAAGTTCTGCCCCTCATTTTTAAAAATAGAAAACCTATGTATGAAAAGACCACTCTTACTTTATCAAAACTTACATTGTTTCATAGATGGAATATTTTGCAAACATTTGTAGGACGGGGAGGGGGTAGGCTTCATATTTTAGAGGACATTTATTTTCTCTCTCTGGTAAACATTTTCTCATTTCAAGATATGTTTATGCTCCATCTTATATATGTTTCTTGTATAAGTCTATCACACCCCACTAAGTTGCTTAAAACCTGTTTGAAATGGAACATGCCTTTCATTCAGTTCTAGGAAAAGAATGTCTGTGATTGTCCGCACACCTACAGGAAAATTAAGACTTTACTGCAAAGGGGCTGTAAGTTGTTGGTGATGATGTTGTTGTTTTCATTTTCCATTTCTTTGCACTATTTGCTTTCAAGGATTGGGTGTGAAGCATTATGTTAGACATAGGCCCAATAGAGATTACTGTTTTATGGAGTGGAAAGACGTCCCCGCATTTACAGTGGTGGTAGATTGGTTATTTTTTATTAATACATGGCAGGTGACATTAAGTGGGGAAGATAATTCCTTTGAACTACAGATTCTCAGAATACAGTTTTAGAGACTACATCCCAGCATCCCTAGTGCATTCCAGCAACACTGAGATGGTGGCCCATGGGGCCTACTTTTCAATTAGCACTCTGAACTTGATTTCTCACTGAAAACCTGAATCACAATAAGTCAGTCCCATACTCCCATGCATGTAAGATGTTCTCAGGTGGGATGAGCTTCCCCTCGTGGATGGAGGCAGGAACACTGAGAATGGTTCTGAATCATTCATTCATTCCTGTCTTTGCATGAAGCAGATGCTGGGTACACTCTCAGTCTTGTCTTCTGTAGCTCAGGCCTGAATAGTGTAGTGTGCATGATTATGTTTTATTGTTTCAATTTTCTGTTATTTTGTGGCATTAGTCATTGTCTCTTGTTTTTCTTTGGTCCTCCTCGCTCTTGGTCCTGGTGTTATCTACCCTCAGCATCCTGCTACTGTATTTTTCTTATTATAGTACATTCCCCATTTTGTAGAGCCTGTGTTTTTAAAGATTTTTTAAAAGTAGTATATTGTTGCCTCCCTATTCCTTCATCACTCCATCTGTCTGTCTACCTTGGCCCAAGCCCTTCTCAGTCTTCATCCTGTTCCCTAGTTTCCTATGTGCTCCAAGCTTTAGACTTCAGCAGCAGTGAGCACACATAAACACCTAAAGCTGGACTGGGAAACTTTGGGCCTATTGGACCACAACTCCCATCATCCCCAACCATTGGCCATGCTAGCTGGGGCTGATGGGAGTTGTAGTCCCACAATATATTGAGGACCAAAGGTTCCCCATCCCTACTACCGTAATGGGGATAGTGTGTATTATCTGTGTTTTGCTGGATGCTCAGGTTATATTCATATGCTCAGGTTGAATTACACATGTGCTTTGCATGGTCCTTTCCCTTTTCTGGCATCTTAAGCTTTTCAGTACGGTTTGGTTTGGTTCTTTTGCTTATCCTGCACAAAGTTGTGGCTAGGATTTGCTTGTCTGTCAGCCACCACTTTAAAAAGAAATGTATTGTTGTTTACTGATGAAATATCAGACCAGTTGGATAAATCATCAAATATATGAGAAGAAAGGGTGATAAAGGGAAGGCAAATGGCATAAATGACAGCTAAATGGCAGGTTTAGGGTGAGTGTCAATTAGAGGCACTACTGTGGGTCAAAGAGTCCTGTAGACTGTACCTATTTAATAAGGAAATATATAGCCTGGGACAATCCAGCAGTGACATAAGCACCAAACATTTGCAGTACAGATCCCATAAATCAGTTACATATCAAATGTGTAACTGACCCACATACTACAGTAAAGGCTGTGAATGTTGGTTGTACATTGTGTATATTGCACTGGTGCAAATAAAACTGCTACAGAATTTGTTGAGTAACAGGGATCAAAAATCCGCTTTTCAGTCATAACCTTAAAAAACATTTCTGTGTGGCTTCTTGTTGAAAAGTATTATATGAATATTCTGCATAAATACATAAAGAAATTAATAACAGTATGATGATTTACAGTCAGACTGTAGTTATTATAGAAATGCATTTCCCTTTTTAAAAAATTTCCCCATTGCTTTATAAAAGAAATCTTGCTTCAATTTGTTTTGTGCCATTATAGGACACAGTAATTTATGATCGCCTGGCTGAAAATTCAAGATACAAGGAAATTACCCTGAAACATTTAGAGCTGTTTGCTACAGGAGGTATTATTATTTGCATATTAGTTGGTTATGAATAAAACCATTAATGTAATAACAATACTATGATTTTGTAACAATTGTAAAAGAGCCTTCACTTTCTTCATTAAAGTTAGTGCAATGTAGTGTAGTGGTTCTTCCTTTCTCATCGTGACTGAGAGATGCCTTTACGCATGTACATAACTTGATTCCTCTTTCATTGATTTCTCTGCCTTTGATTACATTAGTTTGGTAGATGAATGTGTGAAATGATCTCATTGAGAAGCATAGTGTTTGAGATAATATGAGGGAATGTGAAAGGTCTGTCTGTGGGTATTATGCTCATGTTGGTCCGTTCACACATGTAAGTAGCAATACGATGCCACAGTTATCAAAGGAAAAAGAGCTTGTGCGAACAAATACAAAATTTTAGTTCCTCTTGAAATTTAAGATTTTGATTGGTTCAAAAACATCTGATACATTTAGCAATTACCTATACCCCAAACCAGGAGCACCTGGTTATAAAAGAGGTGGTGGTTTTTTATGGAAGAGTAGCAGATTGATGGCAAATGTTTGCAATTATGTTGTCAGATGCTCACATGCAAGCTGGCTGTCCTCTGAGAGCAATACTATCTATGTAATGGAGTGGTCACATTCTTTTGGATTCATTATAACTAATTATCCCGACGCAACACAGCATTTCTCATTTCCATATGTTAGTGTATCAATCAAATTAGCGCAATGCTTTTGTTTTTATTTTTTATGATTTACTTTTAAGTCTTAGTCTGCTTTCCTAAACATTTATTCTTGTTTTAAGAAGAATAGTTTGTCCTTTGGTGTTCTGAACATCTTTCCTTTACTTGAGTTGCAACATTGTATAGGAGGAGGGGTGGGATGGTTTGAAAGTTATGGTAGTTCCCATTGTTTCTAGTGTACCTGAATACCTGTGAACATTTGAATTGAAACACTAACGTGAAGCTACTATATACTGGAAGAATCTGGAGTTATGATGTGCTGCTTTTTTAGAAGAAGCATCATATTAGGTGTAGATGTTGCTTCTCTCTGGATATCAGTGTAAGATAAAAATGGTTCTGTGGCTATTTTATATATCCAGGAAGCATTTTTTTTGTTTCCAGATTCTAAACTCTACTACAAACCCAGATGATAAAGGATATTTTTGATGCGAGATACCATATGAAACCAATATTGTAAAGTGATAAAGCAATGAATAATCATTGAACCTTGCATGACCATTTTATTTCCTTAGGCTTGAGAACACTTTGTTTTGCTGTTGCTGAGATTTCAGAAAATGACTACCGAGAATGGCTAGACGTCTATCAAAGAGCTGCAACTGCTGTACAAAATAGAGCACTGAAACTTGAAGAGAGTTATGAACTAATTGAAAAAGTAGGTGTTGTGTGTTGCCTGAACATGTTACTTATATGTGGCATATCTTGCATCTTTTGAAGCTAATGCTGATCATATTTAGAATTTTGTTGCATTTCAGTTTGCTCAAACAATTTAAAAAGAAGTCCAAAGCCCCCTTATACTGGGCTGACAGGTGGTGAATTATGTGGAGGCATCCCTCAGTCTAGCTCTCTTGGTTGAGGCTGGTAAACAAATTGTCAGAGGGCCTGATATGGCTACTCTAGAGTAATGACTCCAGCATGGTCTTTTAAGGCTTTTATTAAGTGCTGATTATTTACAGTGTTCAGAGCAGTAAAAATGCATCCTTAAGGTGAGGTGTCAGAACCTCCGAATGGCGATTGGCGCGTTTTCTTCCAGCACCAAAGCTTTGGCAGACCCAACCTCTTCCCCCTACGTTTGCGTCGCGATTCGGGAGTTGGGGGGATTGGCCTCCCCCCCGTGCGTCCAACTTCCTGTCCCACCTGCGGCATGGGCTCCACAACCTTGCCTGAGCCTCGGACACCACTTCCTGACTCTCCGCTGGAGGCAGAGCTCTCCTTACTCTCTCCAGCGCTTGGGGATGGGCTGGAACTTAAGATGGGAGGGACTTCCCTGTATCCCTTGTCCCTCACATCCACCCCCCTCCCAGGCTCCTCTCCCCCCCTCCCTAGGGGCTCTCTGCTTGCTGGGGACGAGTGAAACCCCAAGAAGTCTGTGGCATCCGAGCCTGTGGGTGTAAAAATTTCCCCCCAATCCTGCGATCTTTCTCCTTCCCCCTGAGAAGACGGGAATCCCAAGAAGTCAGTGGCGTCAGAGCTGGTGGGAGTAAAAATGTTCTGCCAGTCCTCTCCTGCCTCTGACGTAGTCGACCTCGGTGAAACCCACACCTCTTCTTCCGTATCCTCAAATTCCGCTTCCCATCTCCATGGAGAGCTGCTGCCTGCGATCCCTTCCTCCCGCCCCTCCCCCTCTCCCTCCCTTTCCATGTGCCAGGGCTTGGGCCTGTGGGGGAACAGGGCGTGGAACTCTTCCACTAAAAATTCCTCTTGTACTTCCGTGGCCGGTATCCACTCATTGTGGGACGGCGGAGTGTCCTCCCATGCTATCAGGTACTCCAGCCCTCTCACCCCTCTCCTTGAGTCTAAAATCTCAGTTGCCTCATTGAGCTGTCGGGCGTCTCCCGTCTCCCCCCCTCCCTCTGGAGGCTGATCGCTGTCCCTGAACCAGGTACTTTCCCTGTACGGCGACAGCAGCGATCTATGAAACACTGGGTGCACTCTCATGTCCTCAGGCAGTGCTAGCCTGGACGTGGTGCATGAAGGCCTGGAAGCATGCTGAGCCCCCTTGCAACCCGAAGGGCATCACCAGATATTCAAAAGAGCCCAGAGGCGTGAACATCGTGGTTTTCCACTCATCGCCTTCCCGAATCCTGATCAAGTTGTACGCCCCCCTCAGGTCTAGCTTGGTGAAAATCTTGCCCCTGCGTGCCGCTGTCAGGAGATCGTCCACTCTGGGCATGGGGAAAGCCACTGGCTCTGTCACTGAATTGAGCCGTCTGAAATCCACCACAAGACGGCGCTGTTGCGTGTCTTTCTTGTCCACCCAGAAGACCGGGCTGCCCCCTGCTGCCTTGCTTTCTCTGATGAACCCCCGTTTGAGGTTCTTGTCTATGAACGCCCGCAAATCCTCGAGTTCCTGATCTGACATGGCGTACAGCTTGGCTGGGGGTATCGTTGCCCCTGGCACCAGGTTGATCTGGCAGTCGAAAGACCTGTGTGGGGGTAGGTGGTCGGACTCCGCTTCGCTGAAGACCTCCTGCAGGTCCCAGTACTGCTTGGGTATCGCCTCACCCCCTTTGACATGCATGGTGGCCACCGTGGCTATTGGAGGCCCCTCCCCTGGTTGGTGCTGCATGCAATGTTCCAGACAAAAGTCCGACCCAAACGTGATGCATCTCTGGTGCCAACTTATGGAGGGGTCGTGGCGCGCCAGCCAGCTCATTCCCAAAACGATGGGGGGGGTCTGAGATGGTTGTGACGTTGAAAGCCAGTGTCTCTGAGTGCCTTCCCACCGTCATTCTCATGGGGGGGGGGGGTTTGATGAGTGATGGCCCCTCCCAGCAACTCTCTGCCGTCAATGGTGGCTACGTGCAGGGGAAAATCCAGCTGCAGAAGCTGGATCTGGTGCTCTTCTGCAAAGTTTCTCGAGAAGAAGTTGGCTGAGGCACCACTGTCAATTAAGGCGAGGACTGTCAGGGGATAGCCATTTGGGAGCGTTAGCGTGACTTCTAGAACCACTCCTGCTCTGGGAGGGGTGGGCTGGCTCTGCTCCTCTCTGTGCGGGTGGGCGGGCTGGGGCTGTTGTCTGCTGACTGTGCCTGGCTGCTGCCCCTGGTCTCCTGCAGCCAGGCTGTCTCGTTTCCCTGCTGTGGTGCTGCTTCAGTGGGGGAAGGTACAACCGTTCCCGCCTTTCCTTGCCACTCTCTGCGATGAGGGCAGTCTCTGACGCGATGCCGGGGGGAGTTGCAGAGAAAGCAATTCCCGCCTCTTCCCTCCTTGCGTCTTGGCGCCGCCGGGGTTTGAAAAGCCCACGCGCGCGCTCCACCGATCTCCATCGGTTCCGGCTCTGGGCTTGGTCTGGGCGGGTCTGGGGGCGGGCCCTGGGGTGGGGTTTGGTGATGTGGTCTGTCCTGGGAGCGTGGGAACCAAGGTTTTGCTGCGCGCGTCGCTTGTTTGTCATACCATCTGGATTCCTGTCTCACCCCCACCGTTAGCGCCGCTTTGCTTAACTCATCCATAGTCCGCGGTCTAGGACCTCTTGCCAGCTCATCCTTAACGTCTGCGTGCAAACCCAGGTAGAAGGCTGATTTCACTGGCTCACTTTGCAGATCCCACCCCAGTTTGTGCACCAGCATGGTGAATCTCGCCCAGTAGTCCCTAACTGTGTTAAGTTATGAAGCTCCTGTTTAGTGGCCTCCATTTCACTGTCACTAGCGTACATTATTTTTAAAGCTTATAGAAATAATTTTGCGTTCTTCATGCAAGGATTTTTTTTGCGCGATGAGCGGTCTTACCCATTCCCGGGCGGCCCCCGTCAAATGCTCTATGATAAAGGAGACTCTGTGCGCGTCATCTGGGAATTCTGCTGCATGCAATTCCAGCGCATAATTTATTTCTGTCTCGAATCCTAGGTACTCCCTAGGGTCGCCGCTAAACTTGGTGACTAGGCTCTGTCCCCTTCTCACTTGGACTAGCTGCGGCTGGGGCGCCCCCCCACCTCTAGCGGCTTTCTCCTCTTCCAACTTTTTCTGCAGGTCCAATACCATCACCCTTAGCTGTTTCTCAGTCTCCTCTTTTGTCCTCACCTGGTCCACCAGCTTGTTCAGCTCCTCCTGCGCCCCTCGCGCTTCCTCCTGAGCGGCATGCAATTGCTGCTGTGCCTGCGCTGTGAGGTTCCGTAGCTCCTGCTTCGCTGCTTCGGCCTCCAGCCTCCAATGCTCAGCCTCTTGAGCGCTCATCGCTGCACTCCAAAGTAGCCAAAAAAAAAATTCGGAGGTTGCTGTCAGAGGGCCTGATATGGCTACTCTAGAGTAATGACTCCAGCATGGTCTTTTAAGGCTTTTATTAAGTGCTGATTATTTACAGTGTTCAGAGCAGTAAAAATGCATCCTTAAGGTGAGGTGTCAGAATCTCCGAATGGCGATTGGCGCGTTTTCTTCCAGCACCAAAGCTTTGGCAGACCCAACCTCTTCCCCCTACGTTTGCGTCGCAATTCGGGAGTTGGGGGGATTGGCCTCCCCCCCCCCGTGCGTCCAACTTCCTGTCCCACCTGCGGCATGGGCTCCACAACCTTGCCTGAGCCTCGGACCCCACTTCCTGACTCTCCGCTGGAGGCAGAGCTCTCCTTACTCTCTCCAGCGCTTGGGGATGGGCTGGAACTTAAGATGGGAGGGACTTCCCTGTATCCCTTGTCCCTCACACAAATGATCAGGTGTTTGATCAGTGGGTTGCCCGTCATCAGTAGCCAGCATAAAGCCCCCCAAATAGGGTATTCCATGGGTGGGAAGGCAGCAGAACTGAGCCAGGCTGGATCCTGTGAATCAGACCTGATTTGGACATACTGTGCTAGCCTTGAGCTGGCGCAGAGATCAGTCCAGATCCTGCCTCTTCACCTTCTACTATAGATGTGGGGAGGGGAGGGGAAGTGGTTTAAACTGTGCCATAAGTCTATTTTGGAAAACCCAAAATATGGCCAACACACTGATTTGAAACAAAGCCTTTTTAATTTGTTAAGCTTCATCAAATAAAGCTTTTTATGCCTTGGGCTACTGGGCCTATGTACTTTGGCCTAGTCAGTTATATACAAGAAAGCCTTGAAATAGAGCCGAAGCTTTTCCCCTCTAAGGCCATCCCTTCCCAAATGTCTTGCCCAGGTCCTCAAAAATACCACTACTGATAAAATGCCTAATGCCCCATGGTTTTCCAGAGTAGCAGGAAAGAGAATGAACTGTCTCAAAATGAATGATCACTTCTAAAAAATGGTAAGGAGGCCAGAAAGATCCAGATGATTTCCTCCTGCTGCTATTGCTCTTCCCAGAAAGAATGAAAGTAAGAACAAATCAAACTAGACGTGAAGAGCAAAGCATTGCAAATTATACATTAAGGCATTCAGCCCAATTCTAAGCAAACATTGAAAATAAGTATCACTGAAATATTTCAAAGTAAATGCTTCTTTAGATTATGCTTTTTTGCCCAGAGCCCCTGATTCTGTATTTAATTTTTATTTACAATATTCAAAACTGTATTTGTGATTGTTGTTTAAAAAATAATTCTGATATGCTCTTTTCAAAGAACCTTCAGTTACTTGGAGCTACAGCAATAGAAGATAAGTTACAAGACCAAGTGCCTGAAACAATAGAAACTCTAATGAAAGCAGATATTAAAATTTGGATCCTTACTGGAGATAAGCAAGAGACTGCTATTAACATTGGTAATGTGTAAGACTTAAGTCTTCGTGCTACATTGTTCTTTTAAATCTTTAAATAATAGTAAAATACCGGTAATAATAATGGAAAGAAATATGCATTTGTGTAATGGAAACAAGTGACCTAGACCTGCATTTACCCTAAGGTGCCTGTGATGCAGGTGTCACTTATGAGAAGGCGCTTCCTCTTGGCTACAGGCTAGGACGCAAAGATGAGGGGCAGATGCCCTTGCCAAGCTAGAAGGCAACAGGATATTTCTGGCTTGAAAAAGAAGAAATAATGCTATTCACCATGCTGCCTCTCCTCTCCCCCTTATACCCCCCCCCAACTGAGGTAGACTCATTGCTAAGGTACAAGCTAAACCCCAAAGTGCCTTTTTCTCTTGCCACTTCACCAGAAAG
This sequence comes from Zootoca vivipara, assembly GCF_963506605.1. Lineage (NCBI taxonomy): Eukaryota > Metazoa > Chordata > Lepidosauria > Squamata > Lacertidae > Zootoca > Zootoca vivipara. The sequence continues at coordinate 59,503,954 of NC_083284.1, read as the reverse complement.
AGGAGCAAGCAAGACACTGTTCACACTGCCCCTCCCTCTCTCCCCTACCTGGGGAAGGCATGATCCAGAGAGCCTGGCTACAATTATCAAACCATCTTTTGCCTGTTGGTAGCGGCAGACATTGCTTCACAGTGTCCAGGTTCAGAATGCCTTTCTCCTCCTTCCCAGGGGAAGGAGTTGCTCCACCCCCCCCCGTGTAACCCACCCCATGGTCCCCAGGTGCCCTGTGTTTTCCTGTGCCTTTTTCATGAGTTTCATCTCTCTGTCCTCTCCTCTTGTTGTCGGTTGTTATGTTAGGCGGGTATGCACATTTAAGTTTTCAGAACCCTCCTTTCACCTATTTTTCTGTCCTTGCTTACCCACTCCATCTAGTGTGTCTGTGTATCTGTGGGTTTTTTTTTCTTTTGTCACTGTTTCCCTCTCCCTTTTTGCTTCTGTGGGTTTGGGAGATCAGGTTGTTGGTCACAACCTGGGGTGGGGGTGGTCAGTTGGGATTTGCCCTGTGCCCTTTGGGGCCATAACTGTGACCAGGCCAGAGGTATGCTCATCTCACGCTGCAATACTTGCAATACAGGGCAAGTCTTTTATAAAGAGACACGTTTTTCACAATTCCCATACTCTCTGGAATACGGGATCACATTTGTGACACGGGTTGGAGAGGTGCGTTCTCTCATTCTAGCTCAAAGAGGAGCATAGCAGTTTTGTGCCTTTTTTGGTCGGCTGCACAGCATCTAGCTGTTCTCCTTATGGCTTCCTCTGCTGACTCACCACATTACAGCATGACAGAAAGAGATGGAGAGATTGGGCTGTGTACTGTCTCCCTCACCCAGAGCCTCACAAACAGATGCTTTTCCCCTTCCCCTGCAGTGGAGATTCCCCGTATTCTTATCAAGGGCGCACACATGAATATCATTGAAGATCCAATAGTGCAGGTGGCTGGCACTGCTGGCAGGGATAGGTCAGAGGGCAAATAATCCCATATATCCAGGCATAAAAGTCAAACACCAACACTGATTTCTCCTAATAAAATATTGTATTTCTTTCTAATAGGGCACTCATGTAAACTCCTGAGAAAGAACATGGGGCTACTTGTCATAAATGAAGGCTCTCTCGATGTAGGTATAATTGAAAAAACATGCTAATGCCTGCATGCTACCATGGGTCTCTGTAAAACCTTTAAACCGCCAGTATGTGTTTGGATCAAATTATTATAATTATACCACATGCAGGAAAGCATGTATGTGGCTGACACCTATATCCCTGGTAGCATCTAATAAAGGAATTCGGCTTTTTCTTGCTGCTGCTCCAGTTCTTGTTCTTCTGCTTGGAGGGGGCAGGATAACACTGAGCGCAATGATAGTGTGTCACGCGTTTATTTTACTAGGTTTTATCAGAGAGAGAAATATGGGTCGGTGACAGCGGTGCATCCTCGTCTCTCCTCACTTCAGATGCTTCCTAATTTGAGATTAAATGTAGCTGACTCTTTGTATGCCACCAGAGGGTGGTACTGAGTTACTGAACTTAAATGACATACAAAAAGAACAGTAAGCATAGCTGTCAAGTTCTCCCTTTTATAAGGGAAATTCCCTTATGCTGAATAGGCTTCCTCGCGAGAAAAGGGTAAACTTGACAGCTATGAAAAATAAAAATAAAAAATCCTTCCAGTAGCACCTTAGGGACCAACCAAGTTTGTCATAGGTATGAGCTTTCGTGTGCATGCACATTTATTCAGATACACTTCTTCAGATTCAGTATTCTTCAGTGTATCTGAAGAAGTGTGCATGCACACGAAAGCTCATACCTATGACAAACTTGGTTGGTCTCTAAGGTGCTACTGGAAGGATTTTTATTATTATTATTTTGACTGCGTCAGACCAACACGGCTACCTACCTGTTGACAGCTATGAGTAAGACAAGGACAATATGTAAAAATAGCAAGTGATGAGTAATACAAATTGAAGTACTAATACAGTATATTGACTAAGAGTAAGAACTATGCATCCATTCAAATCTCACCTCCGTAATAAACTTTATAGGTGGCCTTAGGCAAGCTATTATTCTATTAGCTTCATCTCCTCAATCCCCATCTGCAATATAGGGATAATAATAATAGCCTACCTTACATAGATGTTGAAGATCTTCTAAGTGACATACTTTGAATACTTGAAATGCTCTCCAAAAATTGCAAAATGTTATTGTTGTACAATAATGTGAAAATGCAAAAAAGAAGAAGAAAGGCCAGGCATGGTTAATACTTGGGAATTCTGTGGATTTCCGTAACATTATTCTTCTTAGTAGTAGGATGTGCTTAAAAATTGAATTCCTTGCTGTGGGTCCCATTATACTGAAATGGCATAATTTGATCATTTCCCGAAAACGAAGAGCACAAATGAATATTGAGAATCTGATTTTAAGATAGCCTGCACCCATACGGTTCATGGCTAAAATAGTAAATGCCATTCAGCTGAGAGGGGAAATTGAAATAACTACAGATATTATAAATCATGGAATCAACTAAGATCTGACATTTCTGTAGGTCAGTGGTCATCAGGCTTTCTGGGTCAGTAGGCACTGGTAATAATACTCCCAGCTAATGAATCTGTAATAAAAGGCAACAGATTACATTGATGTAATCCCACTGAACTTGTTAGCGGTATACCTGTGTACGTGGTTAAAAAAAGTCATCCACTAAACATCACCCCAAGAGGGTCTCCTAGCTTTTGCAGTGGGATTTTTATTTTCCCTGGCTAGGTGCTATTTTGTGGCAATACTGATGTGGTCTTTATTTATCTTTGCTGTTTTAAAAGCTACTGGTGTATTAGTTACATCAAGGCAGAATATAATAATTCCATAATTAATTGATAAATGTATATCAAAAGTATAAAACTGTTCAACAGAATTGAAGTGATTCATATTTTTGGTGGTGATTTTTTTTATAGGCAACAAGAGAGACATTAAGCAATCATTGCAGCACTCTTGGTGATGCTTTGAGGAAAGAAAATGATTTTGCTCTTATTATTGATGGTAAAACACTGAAGTATGCATTGACATTTGGTGTAAGGCAATATTTCCTCGATTTGGCTCTGTCGTGTAAAGCTGTTATTTGTTGCAGGTAAAACTTTTTCTTCTTGAAAACAAAGCATTCATACAATTTTGAGAAGTATAGCTCCTCAAAAAGTGTTTTCTATTTTTAGAATAATTTAGGTTATTAAGTAGTTTTTGGAGTGGGTTTTTTTAGGCATAATTTTAACAGTCTGCTACAATGCCATGTGTCCTCTTTTTCCAGGACATGACCTCTTTTTCGGGGTAAAATTCGGGACACATTGCATTTATTTGCTTTTAATGGCCTTCTTGCTCTTCAAAATATGGCAACCCAACACTTAAAAATATAGTTATAGGAAACATTTGTTCTTTTGTATTGCATGTGATATGATCAACAATATCATAATTTCTTAGCAATACCATAACTGGATGGGCTTTCCTAAAGCCTGCCAACTACCATAATTTACTGATTTTGGTTTTTCTTGGCTTCTCAATTTTCCAATCAGTTTCCCCCATTTCTTTTTCAGTTTGTGAATCTTAAAAACAAAACAAAAAACAATGGCTTCCAGTGTAATGTGAAATCATAGAAGTTGCATAAAAAGCATGCAGTACAATTGTGATTTTCTTTGCTGCCTTACATTTAGAAAAATAAAATGGTAAAATGGAATTTCTCAAAACATTTCTTTTATAGAGTTTCACCTCTTCAGAAATCTGAAGTTGTAGAAATGGTCAAAAAGCAGGTAAAAGTGGTAACACTGGCAATTGGTGATGGAGCAAATGATGTTAGCATGATACAAACAGCACATGTTGGTGTTGGCATTAGTGGCAATGAAGGGCTACAAGCAGCTAATTCTTCAGATTATTCAATAGCTCAGGTAAATCCACTGATAAATGAAATTTTAAAAGACAGTTGTTTCAAGTGACAGATGCAGTATACATATACCTAAATTTATTTCCATTATCATTTATAGTTCAAGTACTTGAAGAACTTGCTATTGGTCCATGGTGCCTGGAATTATAGCAGAGTTGCTAAATGCATCCTATACTGCTTCTACAAGAATATTGTCCTTTATATTATTGAGGTAATTATGGCATCCTATGCTACTAACATGAGTTTGACCAAACTCATGTGCTTTTTCATATAAAGTGTGATTTGTTACACATTAAAATTTTAGTTTAAATGGATGTAGAATGACTCCTCAGTTGTGTTTTATTGTATGGTCTAATTAAATACTAAACTCTGTTATTTCCCTCTGTTTTTCTTGCTGAAAGTGAAACTTTGCTCAGATTTTATACATTTTAAAAGTTAACACCAAATGTGTCCAAATAAGACTGACTAGCTTCAAAAATCTCTTCCTCAGATATGGTTTGCATTTGTTAATGGATTTTCTGGACAAATACTTTTTGAAAGATGGTGCATAGGACTTTACAATGTGGTAAGATATTGTACCTTATTTATTCTGACATTTTAATTCCTGTTAAAATACACTGATTTCTTAACAAATTGATCCCATGGTGTGTTTTGTTTACATGTTAGATGTTTACAGCCATGCCCCCACTGACTCTTGGAATATTTGAGAGATCCTGTCGAAAAGAAAATATGCTAAAATACCCCGAATTATACAAGACTTCTCAAAATGCACTGGATTTCAACTCTAAGGTAGAAAATGGTTTCGTTATCTTTAGAATAGCATCATATGAATGTACTTCCTGTTTCAGTTCTGCGTGATTAAAAAGGATTAGCTATATGATTAATAATGAAACTATTTTACATCACCACCAGGCTGTAAAATAATTGAATAAAATGTCACAAAAATGCAATTCACAAATTGCTATACTGCACTAATTTTCCCTCCCTCTTAACGACTGCATAAATAGTAGAGACCCAGCAAGCCTCAAACACACCTTAACTCTGGACCTGGTAGCATACATGAGTTTAGTGCCAGGGCTGTTTGCAGCCACAATGACACTAGACTATGCAGTGTCCTAGAGGCCAGGTAAGCCTGCAACTTTATTACAAGCATGGGTGATATAGACCTTGAATGCCTTTCTTCTGCTGCCGGATGGATTCTGTCTGTCAGTGGGGAGGACAGTATTGAATACCATATTTAAAATGAAAATGGCACATGTTTTCATATTTGTCATTTGTGGTATTGGATTTTTTCTTTAAAATGTTTTATACCATATTTTAATCTTTTTGTGTTTTATTCCCATTTATTCTATGGTATTTTGGATTTTAAATGTTTGAATTTTAAACTTCCATATTTTATTTTAAATATTTTTTATTAATTTTTCAACAAAAATAAAAAACAAACAACCACAACCACAACAACAACAACAACAAAGAAAGAAAGAAAACTCTAGATAGAAGCAATATCCAATCCATAAAACAGGATTATCTGAATCCTGTGACTTCCCTCCCCCCCCCCCCCCCCGGTTCCTTGATTTTCTTTTTCAACTGCATATCATTTCTACTCCAAATTCTTTTTCTACCTCTAATTTCTTACATTATTTCTAAAATTACATGTGTTCTTAAAATCCGGCCAATATATTAGCCTGTATACAATACTTTTGTAAGTACATTTCCCATTCTTTTTTCAGTTTCTTGTCATCTTTGTTTCTGAGCTTTCCAGTTAATTTAGCCATTTCAGTGTAGTCCATTAACTTGGTTTGCCAATCTTCTTTGGTCGGGGCTGCTTCCTCTTTTCACCTTTGGGCTAGCGGTATCCGGGCGGCCTAAACTTCCAGATTTTAAAGTTTTTTAAAACTGCTTTTTACAAAGTATGTCAAAGTGACTTAAACAATCAGCACAGAGCATAAAAGAAAAAGAGAAACGGCAATCTCTGTTTTTTATTCATAGATTATGTTTTTGTTCTTTGCATTGATTTTGTTGTTGGTCAGTGGTCAATCGCTCATAGATTCAGAATAACGTCTACAGCCACACCACCCTGAAAGCACCCGATCCCGTCTGATCTCGGAAGTTAAGCAGGGTCGGGCCTGGTTAGTACTTGTGATGCGAGAATAACCATATAGACTAAACATGCCCCAAGTAGTGCAACAAATAATGTGACAGCTAAATAAACTTTTAGAAAATTCGGATTAGGGTCTCATATTCATATGATAAACAGTGTTTTTGCAGAATATTTGAAGATTCTTTTTAGTTGTGCGAGTATCTCCATTGTGGTGGTTTTAATTCTTTGTTAGTTTTAGAAAGCTTGTATATTTTGCTGGGTTTATTTTGAGTAAGTTTTCTGAATAAATGCTTACAAGCTACCTGTGGAGACAGAATGGTTGATTCAGGCCTGATGTGCAGAGGATCTGGAATCATTGTTGCGTGGGTTTGTTATGTTAAAAAGGGTCAGAGTTTGTGGAGCCACTAAAGAGGTTAAAGGATTAGCATGTAACAATAAGTACCGGTCAGGAAAATGGAAAAGTAGGCCTAATTTTCTTGCATCCACCTGTGCCTTCTGTCAAATAAAACTTGTGGCAATGGCATAGCAAGGAGGAGAGAGAAAGGTTAATGAGCAACACAAGTTCAAATGTTCTAAAGTATTGTGGCGTAAATTGGATCATAGAACCTTACCTACTTGGGGAAAGTAACAAAGAAGTTGGAGACATGGTGGAACATTTTTTTAGGCAGGCAACTCAATTTCTGTTGTTTGAGCAACTTAAAACTATTAATGCCCTTCTGTTTAACACAATAAAGATTATGTTTTGGGAAAGTATATCTGATTATAAAACATGGTTTTCTACTATATGAAAGAATTTATACCAAAAGCTCTCTTCTTACTTAGTTTTTATATAATGTGCAAAATGCTGGGTTTCTGCGTTTGACTAGACTTGCCACATTTTGGCAGGTGTTTCTAACACGCATATAGTAAAAAGAAACAATTGTGGGAAAATGTGTACCCTGTTTCTCATATTTTAAGACATACCCATAAAATAAGCCATAGCAGGATTTTTTAAGCATTCAAGGAATATAAGCCATACCCCGAAAATAAGACATAGTGATAGGCGCAGCAGCAATGCCGGCCGCGGCAGGAGGAGGAGGAAAAAAATAAGACATCCCTTGAAAATAAGCCATAGTGTGTTTTTTTGAGGAAAAAATAAATATAAGACGTGTCTTATAATATGAGAAACACGGTAATAAAGAAAACAGTTGTGTGTGTGTATCAACAACTAATTTTTTTCTGTCTCTTTTCTTTTCACTCTATATTTTGAAATTGTTGTTTTATCATCTGTCCTCATGTTACACTGATTAGGATATAGAATGAAACCACAAACACTTAATGCTTAATGCTAATTTAGTGCACAATCAGTTAGTAGAACAAAGATGGCTTTGGTTTTTTCTATAGAAGGCATTCATTTCTTTAAAAACTAAAAAAATTAAAATGAAAGATAGTGAACATATTTCGAGAAACATAAACATAAATAAATCACCCATGAAGAGCTGTGAGGCAGAAAATGCATCAGTTATATTAGTTCTTAGCGGTGGCCTTTTGAAAAACACATTTTCTGAATCTAACTAAAAGATGAAAAGAAGGTCAGAGTTCACACAGTTAGTTTTACCTCAAATGGTTCTCAGGAATGTTTGTTTTCCTTTAGGTTTTCTGGGTTCATTGTTTAAATGGCCTCTTCCACTCAGTAATTCTGTTTTGGTTTCCACTAAAAGCCATCCAGTATGGTAAGTAAATGAAATACAGAATTTGAAAATACTGTATGTTTTTAAAATGGCAATATCCAGGGTTGCACTAAAGCAAATGGGGAGCTAAAACATCTTTTTAAATTGCTAGTGTCATGTGATTTGGGGTATAATTGTTATGTACCGGTAATAATGCAACAATGTTATACTAGTCTTATTTAATACATATCAATAGAAGTTCTTTTCGGATCTGTCTTCTTCCAAGCTGCATAGAGGGTCTTTTTCCAAACTGTGTTGCTGGAGAACTGGGAGTTTATTCAACTTGTAGAGGTTAATTTGGAAGTGTGTTTCCAAATACAAGTATGTATCCTCCCAAGTTTGAATTACTTATAAGCCAAAGGAGATAAACTAAGTAGATCAATACGTTATAAACCAAAAACCTCAGCTTTATATCAGACTAGTGGTTGGTAAATTAAAAGAAATTATTCTGGCAGAATTGCAATTGTCTTCTTCAGTGAATGGAATTAACTTCTTCCAGCAGAAATGGTCTCCTGTCAGAGGAAAATAACTCTAGGATATTAGCCATAAGATGTCTTTGGAAATAATGATAAACTGGTTTATTGTTACAGGAATGAGCCTTGGTTCACATGCTCCCCAGGAGATAGCAAGATTTTGCTACAGTTTAATGTTGAATCCTAAACTTATTGAAACAAACCATACACTGTGGTTTGAAGGTGGTCCCCCCCCCCCCCCGTAAAACATAGTTAAGATTAACCACCATTTGTTCTGGTTTGGACATAACACTAATCTGCAGTTAGTTTAAAATGGAAGTGAAAGCTTTCAATATCTGCACAGCCACCTAAGACTTATTCTAATAATGATAAACCATATTTTATTATTACCACCAAACACAGGAGAAGTTCGGTGACCCACACATTTTTGCCCAATGAACTTTACCATTTGTACAAGGCACTTCATAGAATCATAGGACTCTTGAGTTGAAAGATACCCCAAGGGAAATGTAGTCCAACCCCCTGCAATTCCGGAAACTCAGCTAGATCATACATGACAAATAACCATTCAACCTCTGCTTAAAAACCTCCATTGAAAAAGAGTCCACCACCTTCTGAGGGAGCCCATTCCACTGTTGAACTGCTCTCACCGTCAGAAAGTTTGGTTCGGGTCCTAGCCTCCGGAGCAGAAGAAAACAAGCTTGCTCTATTTTCCACATGATAGCCCTTTAGATATTTGAAGGTGGCTGTAATATTTCCTCTCAGTCTCCTCTTTTTCAGGCTAAACATTCCCAGCTCCTTAAACCATTCCTCATAAGGCTCGGTTTCCAGACCCTTGATCATCTTGGTCGCCCTCCTCCAACTTGTCAATATCCTTCTTAAATTGTGGCACCCAGAACTGGACACAGTACTCCAAGTGTGGTTTGACCAAGGCGGAAAAGAGCAGTACTATTACTTCCTTTTATCTGGACACTATACTTCCATTGATGCAGCCTAGAATAGCATTTTTTTTTATTGCTGCATCACACTACTGACTTGGGTTAAGCTTGTATTCTATGAAGACCCCTAGAACCTTTTCACATGTGCTACTGGCAAACAAGGTGCAGTTGGTTCTTCCTGTCTAAGTGCAGAACCTTATATTTGTCCCTACTTAAATGTTTTTGGTTGTTTGAGCCCAGTTCTCCAATCCGTTAAGGTCATCTTGAATCCAGATTCTGTCTTCTGTGGCATTGGCTGCCCCTCTGAGTTTGGTGTCATCTGCAAATTGGATGAGCATAGCCTCAATTCCATTGTCCAAGGCATTTATAAAGATGTTGGACAACAACAGACTCAGGAAAGAACCTTGTGGCATCTGACCTACCACTTTTTCCAGGATGATGGGAACCCATTAGTGAGCACTGTTTGGGTTTAGTTATCTCATCCAGCCCACATTTTACCAGCTTCTCTGCAAGAATATCATACAAAAGCCTTACTGAAATCAAGATACACTAAGTCCACAGGATTCCCCTTATTTACTCAGCTTGTAGTAAAAACAAAAAAAGAATTGAGATTCATCAGGCATGACTTGTTTTTGAGAAACCCATGCTAAGTCTTAGTCATCACAGCATCCTTTTCTAAGTGCTCATAGACCAACCGTTTAATTATCTGATCTAGGACGTTACATAGTATTGACACCAAGCTGACTGGTCAGTAGTTACCGGTACTTAGGTCCTCTTTGATGGGGACAACAAACTGACCATATTCTGCCTCAAATTAAAATAGTTTTGTCCATGGAAAGAAACCCGAGGGAACAGTTCTTTGGCAATTTAAGCAGAAATTTATACCGGTATTATAGAATCATTTCCATAAATAACCCCCGTTTTAATATTTCTGATGTTGTTATCTTACAGATACTGTATTTGCCAGTGGTAAAACTTCAGACTATTTGCTTTTGGGAAACACAGTATATACCGTAAGTATTGCTAATGTGAATGTAACTTGTGTCGTAGGCAGAAGAGTATGCTAGAAATTTGATACTGGGTGATTCTTTATTCCAATCTTAATATTATTATTTTAGCCTGTGGGTTGGCTGTTTGATTGAATGATGGATTGATTTAACCAATTGATATACCATTTAACAAGGTATAAGCAGGTATGAGCACAGTCTCTAAGTAGTGTACAGTAAGGTTAACAAAAAAAAACCAGATACAAAAAATAAATTAAAATGAACTATAAAATCAAAAAATCAAAAAACTTAAATTTGTGCACTCTGAGCATATAGAGCAGGGTGTAAAACAACTTCTCATAAGAAGCCTGTGTAGCCTCCCTTCAGCAACCCGTCAGGTTCAGTGTGCTACATCTTTGCCAGCCCATTCCTCTTCAAATGGAGAGTCATCCACACCTCTTAAGACATCCAACAGCTTCTCCAATTTCTGGTCCTTGAGGATGAATGGATTCCTAGGTGCTTGTGTAGCTTCTACCACTCCCTGTACAGTTGATTCTTGAATGTCCTGTTCTTGATTAAATCATCCCCTGGATCTTTTGCATTTGAATTTATGCTGTCTCATAGCATAAAAGGGCATTTTATCATCTCATGATAATTATTATAATGCTATTATTATCAGCTATTGCTGGCCTTCATCCTAAGGTCCTGGGGCAGGTTCCAGCATTAAAATGCAACGTTAAAAACAGGTTGAAACAACCTGCAATCATAGAAATAAGATGGTCCTAAAGATCTATACCTCAAGGATCGAAAGCCAGAGTAAAGAGGTGCATCTTCAGAATTCTCCAGAAGCTGTATAATGAAGGTGCCTGATGGACATCTATGGCCAGGAAGTTCCATAACTTAGAGAGTGCCACAGAGAATGCCCTCTCTCAGGCTACCATCCTGAGCTTCTGAGGACAGAGGAACTACCTCCTCTCCCACCGCCACTCTTAGCACCCAAGAGGGTCTATAGCGAGCGAAGAAGGCTGTCTTTCAGGTATTTGTGTGTTAGATAGCTATAGATGGAAGGCTGGCATCGAAAAGGGCTACTTTAGGCTTTGCTCAAATGCTTGACCACACTCAGTAGAGTTTGAAACTTCATTTATTTGAACAGCTGGCTTCTTCCCCCGTATCATAGGACAAACAGTGAGAATCACCTCCTTTTCAAAAGCCATTTGCTTTGTGCCATTGAGCAGTGACGTAGCTACCCCCAGTGGCGCCTGGGGCAGTTGCAGGTGTGCCAGGGTGCGCACGCTCCTCGCCAAAGGGGCGGTGTACGCCGTCGGAGCTAGGTCCCTCAGGAGCGCCCCCTCCAGCTGGAGAGCAACTGCTGCAGCACTGCCTCCAGCTGACCCCCCGGCCCTATCTCCCTATTCATTCTCTTCCACCTCTTCCAGGCTCCGCAAGGGGCAAGGTTGATTGAGAGAAGCTTTGCGCACCTTGGGAGCACTTCGACCTGCTTTTCTGGTGGCGCGGGGAGAGAATCACAGCCTCAGCGGTAGGGCAAGTTGACTTCCCTGCCTCCACCTTCACTGGACCCAATGACTTTGTGTGTGTGTGTGTGTGTGTGTGTGTGTGTGTGTGTGTGTGTGTGTGTGGAAAGAGGAGCTGTGACTTGGAAGGCAACGATCCCTCCCCCCAACCACTTTTAGAGCTTTGCAGGAGGAACCAGCTGATCCGTTTTGTTCCCCTTCCTACCACAATAAGCCTCACTCCCCTGCCTTTGGATCCAGCTTCTCTCACCCCCTCTCTGCTCCTCCCTCCTTCCTTCCCTCGCCGCCACCGCCACTTCTCCTGCAGGGGATTCCTAGGCATCCAAGAGGGACAGCGGCTCTGTCACCCTGCAGGAACCATGCCACCCTCCAGCTCCATTCCGCCCAGTGCACTTCGCCACCCCCGCCCCTGCCTTCCTACACTACTGCCATTGAGGATGGGAGTGGGGATGCAATTTGAGAAAACCAACACCAAGGACTCTTCAGCTCTTTGGATTTCGTAAAGCAATCTGAATGTTAAATTGTAATCTGGAATCTTATTCAATTATAAACATGACTTATTTGTTTTTCTGTTTTTTATACTAATTTTATTGATTTTACAAATATAAATCATAACAGTCCAATTTACTTCTCCATATTTAGAGATTTGTCCAAATCTCTGGACTCCCCACCTTCCCCTCCATGGGTCCTGTTGTATACCCTCTCAACTGCATGTTATTTCATAATCCGTATTTTATATCTTTTCATATTGTCCACCATATTCGCTATATTACAAGTGTTATTGGAATCCTTCTAGTGTTCTCATTTGCTTACAGTGATCTCCTAGATAAATTATAAATTGTTCCCATTCTTTGTTGAAGTTTTGGTTTTCTTGGTTCCTGAGCTTTCTGGTTAGTTTTGCCATTTCGGCATAGTCCAACAGCTTAATTTGCCATTCCTCTCTAGTAACATCCGTGTGGCTGTTGTCGCATACATAAAAAGTCTTTTCTGCTCCTTTGGAATGTTGGTACCTACAATTCCTAATAAAAAGTTTCTGGTTTTTTTTTTTTTACAAAAGTTATTTTAAACATCTTTTTCAATTCAAATGTATATCATTTTGCAGGATGCTTTTGTTACCTTACATGTCCACCGCATATGGTAGAAGGTGCCTTCTTTTTCCTTACATTTCCAGCAGTTATTTGTACTTTTCATACATTTTTGCTAACTCACTGGGAGTCAAATACCACCGGTACATCATTTTCATATAATTTTCTTTCAGTCTACAACATGCCAAGAATTTCAAGTCTTTTTTCCATAACCTTTCCCAATCTGAAAGTTGGATATTATGTCTCAAATCCCTCACCCAGTGTATCATTACAGATTTAACCTGTTCACCTTTTGCATGCCATTCCAAAAGCAAATTTTGAAACGTCATACTTCACTTGGAGTTGAAACACTGTTATATCGGTTAAGGAAAAGTAGCTAATTTCTCTCTCTCTCTTTAGTTTGTAGTAATAACTGTGTGTTTAAAAGCTGGATTAGAGACTTCATATTGGACTTTGGTAAGAAATTATTTTTAAAATAGCTCAGGTTACACTATATAATAAAGCGATACGTGTAAATTTACTGTAATTTATGTAACAGAGTACTGACCTATATAGGTTGACGAGAGGTTAACTGGGTTGGGTTTATTCAAAGAACAACTGCATAGAAATTGGCAATATTAATAGACAAAATAGGCATGTTAATCTGCAAATTCTGATAGCAATAAACCAAGGAAAAGAGGGAATGGGATAGAACTATAATCCTGCCTACCCAGAAGTAATTCCCATTGATTTCAGTGGGGCTTAATTCCCAGGTAAATAGAATGCAGCCTTAGTCTGGCTCTAACCATAAATGAAACATATTTTCTCCTATTGACCTATTTTGCACGTTTGACTGTTTGATTTTTATTCTTTCTTTTCCAGTTCAGCCACATAGCAATATGGGGAAGCATTGCATTGTGGGTAGTATTTTTCGGAATCTACTCTTCCTTGTGGCCTCTAATTCCTATGGCCCCTGATATGTCTGGGGAGGTAATGTTCGCCTTTTAACTAATTTCTGAATCTCTATGTAAAACCATACTTTTATTTTTGTTTGAGAATTGATTGTTCTGAGATTAATGACGTGCAGCCTATTATCTCTTCAGAACAAGCAGATTTGGCCATTTTGGCTTTGAGGTATCAGCTTTTCACAAGTTCTAAAATCATTGACAAGTCTTTTGTTTTTTTGTGTGTGACCAATAACACCAGTTAATTGTAATTTGCATTTAAAATTGTTGGCTATATATCCCTGGGAGCCAAGTTTGCATCAGATTCCATTTGGTTTCATAAGACCAAAATGGAAGGGTTATAACCAGAAGAGACTTGGCATAAACCACGGCTCTCATACATTAGTATAAATTTGTAAACCACAAACTGAAGAAAACAGAATCCGTCCTCAGAACAGGCTGCCCCTGTTAGCGCCATTGTCTAAAATGGACCAGTTTGCCATTTCCCAGCTGACCTGCCTATGTGCAGAGAGATGTGAAAAGTTTGAGACAAAAATGCTTCTACTGATCAAGGAGGGAGCTTTCTTGTACAGAAAGGAAGGAAATACCTCGGTGGGATTTTATTTTTCTCCCTCTTCATCCAAATATACAAAGAGGCCTTCTGTCTTTAATGCGAATGTCGGCTTTAAATCTTTTAGTTTTGGATTAACTCTGCAAAAGAAAAAAAATGTGACAGGCTTTTAAATATGACGCAGAAAAACTTTTTCCCCCTTCAATTCATGTTCTTCATTTGTAAAGCCAAAGGCTGGATTGACTGAATGGTAGGCGCCAGTTTGTTCCTTCTTTCATAGTTAGCATTACAATGGTAAGAATTAACATCCTAAGACCTACATTATCACTTCTGCTGTTTCACCAAGAAACGTTTAATACAGGGTAGCTTACAGAACGATAGCTCTTTGCTCTGTTACCCTACTCTTAAAAAGTCATTACTTTAAAAATAGAAGTATGTCGTTTAAATCACATCTAGATCCATTTTTGCCTCCTGTTTTCTTATTCAGGGCTTACTGTTTATTAATTGCAATCTATAAAACTTTTACCTCACAGTGTTTGCTTGGGAGTGGTGGCATTAAGAATTGGCTATGTTGTCTAACATGACAAAAGTCACATTTTCCATTATAACATTGTTTATAAGTTAAATTATGTTCTTTATGTTGCTTGTAAATCCACTTTTCCTTAAAATTGATTTTTAGTATTGAAACGGTTTTTGAAATTGCTTTATTTAAATTTTCACTTCAGCACTTGTGACATTAAATTAATCCTGCATTACTTTTATATATTATTGGCTTAATGCTGTGATCTTCCTTGCACATAGGTGTTTCTTAAAGCAATACATACGAACTTGGCCTTTTTTGGCAGGGGTGGGGGTTAATTGCCAAATAGCCTCCCTCCTGAAAGAATCATAAGCTGCTCTTCATATCAGATGGCATTTGGGTAGAATTATCTGTGAGGAGTAACAAGTAACCAAGGGGTTAACTGTGTACTGTCCACCTGACCACTGAGGAAGATATCATGTTACAGAATGTACTGGAAGTGTTTCTTTGTGTATCAGTTGTTTTCGATTCTGCCTGGGAGACGGTCGCAAAATGTCTGCGAGCTCACCAGGTCGTTTGTTGTTTTCTCTGTAAAATAAACTTCAGTAGTTATTAGAACACCTTGGACTCTGTGTGTTCTTAAGAGGCTTTTTATCCAACGGCTATACAAGCTACCGCTGTGCGTGAGAAAGAAAAAGAAGAACTTTGCTATATTTCACTGCCCAGCCCGGGTCTACGGAGCAGAGACGCTAGAGAAAGCGTGCCGGGCGGCATTTGGTGGCTCCTAATTGAGTCATAAATAACTCAAAGGAGTCCTATATTCGTCACAGGTTATGGGTAACAGGTTATAGGTCCTGAACCTAATCAATCACCAAAGCCATAAAAGGTGATTGCAGCTGTAAAAAGCCTTGGAGAAAGCCGGAGTAAAAAGCTAGCTCGAGAAACCTGTTTTTTGCGGTCGGCAATTAACAGATGCACTCGCTGGCAGAATGTCGCTGGACTGGAGGCTGGGATCCGCAGTCTACCCGGAGGAGCAACGTCAGCTATTCTGAGTGAGTACAGTACATTGCTGGACACGGAGCCCGGGGGTAGACAAGATGGCGGAGCAGCTCCAGGAGTCGTTTGTCGTGCCGTTCCAGAGGTTGAATGGCGACAACTATGCAGAGTGGAGAGAAAGGGCAAGAATGTGGTTGCTGGGAAAGGATTTGTGGACTTGTGTGTCAAATCCCCCAACCCCTGCCGCTGATAATTCAGCAGCTGAAGTGCAGAGATTTGCGGCAGAAACCAGGAAAGACAATAAAGCTCTGTGTGCCATTGCCATGAGCTGTGATACTACGCAACTGCCCTATGTGCAGAGTGCTGCAAATGCTAAGGAAGCCTGGGACAGTTTGGAAAGGGTCCATCAGAGAAAAACAGCTGGAGCTAAGCTGCATGCTATGAGGCATCTCTTTGAGTTGAGACTGAGACCAGGACAACCCATAAAGGAGCACATTGCCAATGTGATTGATGCATTCCATAGGCTGCAGCGGCATGAGCTTGTGTTCAAGGAGAAGGAAAAAGTTTATATCTTGCTGTCTAGTCTGGGAAACGTCTATGAGCATTTGTGCCTAACGTTTGAGGCCATGCCTGATGATGAGCTTACGCTAGCTTACGTTTCTGGTCGTTTGGCGGATGAGGAACAGCGACGCCAGAGAGAATCGGCAGAGAAGGGGGGCCGTGGGCGCAGAGAAGCCAGTGGGGGTGCAGGAAAAAGCACTGAGGAATCCACTGTGAGTGCGTGCGCAACAAGGCTTTGCTTTCGGTGCCAGCAGCCGGGGCACGTAGCAAGATTTTGCCCAGCTCCGGAAGCAGTCAACGTCACTCAGCCAGGTGCCAGGCAACCCAGCGGACGTGGTCGTGGGACCAGCCAGCATCGACGAGGCAGAGGACGTGGGAAGAATACAGATAAGCCTGTCAGTCAACATCTTTCTGCTGCCTTAGCAACGGTTAGAAACAAAGGACAGGACAGTTTCACTTTTATTGTCGACAGTGGAAGCAGCCATCATCTTATGCCGCCTTCAGGACGGATCCTGAACTGCAGGCCACTTGAAGAAGAAAAAAGCCTGCAGCTTGCTGATGGTTCTTGTGGAGCAATTAAAAGCAAGGGTGTTTTTTATATGCAATGCTTAGACACTAACCTTGATGTTTATGTTGTACCAGGCATGAAGAATTGTCTCTTAAGTGTGTCTTGCTTATTGTGTGAGGGCTTTGAAGTAAGTTTTGCCAATGGTGTTTGCAAAATTGCCAGAGATGGGGCTGAGCTGGTAAGTGTTACTGTTGGGTCTGATGGTCTGTTTGTCCTGGATGGGAGGGGGCAAGCAGGTGGAAGTAACACTGGTGATGCTCAGGCTAAAAGCGCTAATACCCCAAAGGGCACAGAGGGCGCTATCCATAAGGATTGTATTCATGCTTGGCACAGGAAATTTTGTCACATGTCTTTTCCTTATGTGAAAAAAGCCCCTGATTTTGTCAAAGGTTGCAGGTTCAAGCCATGCGATAAACACCTGCAGTGCCGCGCATGTGCGAAAGCGAAGACGAAGAGATGCTCTTATCCTAGGTCTGAGAGGAAGAGCACAAAACCATTTCAGTTGGTGCACTTGGATATTTCTGGGCCTATGTCTACGTCAAGTTTAGGTGGTTCAAAATATGTTTTGTGTCTTCTGGATGATTTCAGTCATTTCTCTTGGGTCATAACATTGAAAGAGAAGGGGGAGGCTGCCAGAGTGATACAAGAGTGGGTAGCCGAAGTAGAACTACAGTTCTCCCTCACTGTCCAGTGTTTCCAGAGTGACAGGGGGGGTTTTGAGTGCAGAACTACAAGGGTTCTTCCGCAGCAAGGGAATCAGACACAGGAAGACCGCCCCTTTTAGTCCACAGGAGAATGGTTTAGCTGAAAGAAAATTTAGAACACTGTCTGAACTGGTAGAGGCAACGTTGTTTGATGCAGGCCTACACCAGAAGTTTTGGGCTGAATGTTATAAATTTGTGAATTACTGTTCGAACCGCGCTTTTAATTCAGTTGTGGAAAACACACCCTACTACATGTTGTATGGCAAAGTTCCGAAGGTGCACTATTTCAGAATTTTTGGGTGTGAGGCGTGGGTTCTAATTCCCAAGCAGAAACGCAGAAAGGGAGGATCAAGATCCAGGAAAATGATCTTCTGTGGTTACGAACCAAACTCAAAGGCTTGGAGGTTTGTGCCAGCAGAGGGGGACCAAACCTGCATTCACATTAGCAGGAGTGCTACGTTCTGTGAACAGGAGGGTTGGAGACGCATTCATGCTAACCCTGAAGTTCTTCTTGACTGGTCTTCAGGTTTTGACCAGGAAGAGGAAACTCAGGTAGCTGATGCTGGAGTTCCAGGTGCTGCAGGACCAGATCCAGGTCAGGCAGCTGGTCCAAGTGGTGTAGCTCCTAGGGAAGTGAAGCAAGTAGTCAGAAGCGCACCGACTTCTCCCCAGGTCAAGCCTGGGAAGTACAGCAAACGTGGTAGGTCACCCACATCACCCAAAGCAAGCCCAGAGGGGGCTGCAAAGCGTAGTAAGTCTCTTGACAGTGTTGCTAGTCCAAGAGAGCCACAGTCAGAGACAAGCAGTTCGGATTTAGAGGGGGAGGATGTGGGACCAAGGCGTTCAAAACGCACCACGAAAGGTAAACCACCTGAAAGGTTTTCAGCTGTCAGTGTATGGGCGAACCTAGCAGTGTGTGAGCCTGAAAGCTTTGAAGAGGTGCAACAGTTGTCAGTGGAGGAAGCTAGTAAGTGGAAAGTTGCAATGGAGAAAGAGTTGAACTCCATGCAATCTCTTGGTGTGTATAGTCTCACACAGCTGCCAGAAGGTAAGAAAGCAGTCAGTTGTCGGTGGGTCTACAGGTTGAAACCCACAGTGACTGGAGAGCCTCAGTACAAGGCTAGATTAGTGGCTAGAGGTTTTACTCAGAAGAAAGGAATCCACTACACAGATGTCTTTAGTCCGACTTCGAGATCGGAATCTTTCAGGATGCTTTTAGCGACTGCAGCGCAGAGAGGCCTAGTGGTCAACCACTTTGATGTGGACACTGCTTATTTGAACTCTGACCTCCAGGAGGAGCTGTACATGTTGCCTCCTCCAGGGTTTGAGAGTGAAGTGCCAGGTCAGGTGTGGAAGCTGCACAAGTCGATCTACGGTCTGAAGCAATCCGCTAAAAACTGGAATTCATGTCTTCATTCTGTTTTGGAGAGCCTAGGTTTCAAGAAGAGTTTAGCTGACAGTTGTCTGTATCTCAGAGGTGAAGGAGAACAGCAGGAACTGTTACTGGTCTATGTAGATGACCTGATATGCTTAGCTAAGAGCCAGATGCAAGTGCAGAAGTTTGCAAAAGAGCTAGGCAAGAGGTTCAAACTCAAGAACCTAGGTGCAGTGAAAGTTTATCTAGGTGTTCAGATAGACAGAACTGAGGATGGAAGTTTTTTGCTCAGTCAGAAAGGCAAGATTGAACATTTGCTTGAGAAGTTCAGAATGTCTGACTGTAAAGGAGTCAGAACACCCATGGAGACAAACTTTGTGAAAGAGTCACAAGTGAAGGACAAAGTAGCGTTTGAGAGTCCTGAAGTGTTTCAGTCAGCGCTAGGAAGTCTGTTGTATTTGTCACAATGGAGCAGACCAGATATTGCTTTTGCAGTCAATTTGCTCAGTAGAGAAGCATCGAAACCTAGCGTGCATGCTTGGAACGGTATTGTGAGGGACAAGGGATACAGGGAAGTCCCTCCCATCTTAAGTTCCAGCCCATCCCCAAGCGCTGGAGAGAGTAGGGAGAGCTCTGCCTCCAGCGGAGAGTCAGGAAGTGGTGTCCGAGGCTCAGGCAAGGTTGCGGAGCCCATGCCCCAGGTGGGACAGGAAGTTGGGCGCACGGGGGGAAGGCCAATCCCCCCAACTCCCGAATTGCGACGCAAACGTAGGGGGAAGAGGTTGGGTCTACCAAAGCTTCTATGCTGGAAGAAAACGCGCCAATCGCCATTCGGAGGTTCTGACACCTCACCTTAAGGATGTATATTAACCTCTCTGAACACTGTAAATAATCAGCACTTAATAAAAGCCTAAAAAGACCATGCTGGAGGACTTCCGGCGAGGCAAGATGGCTGCGGGCACGCTGGCGCGGAGCTCCTAGGGACGACCAACGTGCCAGCGCCACCGGTGCAGCCCCCGGACAGCGAAGGGTCACCAGGACCGCAGCAGCTGCTGCACAGGAACCCGGCGGTCCCGGTGGACCGTCTGGAGGGCCGCCGACGCCCCCCCCCCCAGCGACCGCGCCGGATCGGCACCAAGGGCACCCGGCCGCTAGCGGAGCAAAGCTCCGTGGCTCGGGGGCTTAGAGAAAGCTACACCGCGGAGCGCCGACGCTCCGGCGGAAAAGGAGAGCCCCCAAGCGCGCTGAAGCCTACATCCCGGAGCGCCGACGCTCCGGAGAAGAAGGAAAACCCCTGAGCGCGCTGCCGCTACCGCCGCCACTCTCTCCCCCCCGGGACACAGGGAGGAGGGAGAGAAAGAACATACCGGAGGGGAAGGAGAGTCCCCACGTGCACCGCCGCGGCCGCGGCTGCAGCCGCCCTCTCCCCCACCGGGACGAAGGGAGAAGAAGGAGAAAGGACCCGCTGAGGCGAGGTGCCTCGGTCCTGCCGTTCACACCGTCGCAACCTGGACTAGCAGCCCTGCCAAAGAGCCACCGCCACTAACAAGGGAGAAGAGGCGAGGTAGGAGGACAAAGGCCGTGGGGGAGACACGAGGCAAAAACTAGGCCCAAGCCCAGCTCTCACCCCACCAACGAGGCCTGTCGGAAAAGACATCGCTTTTGCAACTTCTTGAATTTTTTTTTTCTACTCATTTTTTCATTTTTTCATTTTTTCCCTTTTCTTTCTTTCTTTTTTTTAAAAATATTTTTCTTCCAATTTTTTTACTATTATTACTATTATTTCCCCCTAGTTTTCTTTAAATAAATAAAAAAAAAAATTCCTTTTTTTTTTAACCTTATTTTTGTTGTTGTAGCTGTTTCACATATATACATATATTAATTGCTGCTCTTAACGGGCGAGACCCAGAGAGAGGCAGCGTGAGATAGGACTCCTAAGGAGATCTCTGCTCATTGTTTGTCCTTGTTTTTGTTTTGTATTGCCTCTCCCATTCTTACCAACTACCTTTTTTATCTTTTCAATTTTTATATTACCCTCATTTCTCAATCTCTATTGTTATCATTAGCCCCCCCCCCAGCACTCTCCAGTCCTTCTAATTTGGGAAACAAAATAAAAACAGAAAAGGCCTCCCCCCATTTCCCCCCTTCCTTTTCTCTTCCTTCCCCCCCCCTTTTTTTTTTGAACATTCCCTTTTTAAGGGAGGCGCTGCCATTGCAGCCACCTCCTCCAAATAATTTTGCTTTTTATACCTCCTTTTTGGATCTGTCTTGTGTGTGTGTGTGTGTGTGTGTGTGTGTGTGTGTGTATCACTTATATTTTTATCTCCATTTTACTTTTTAAACCCACCTTACTCTCCTCCCCCCCCACACCAGCATCTTTACACCACCTATAACATCCCACTCCCACCCTCTACATACAGAACCCCCCTTAGTTACTAATACCCAATCCCCCCTTTTTACGCATCTCCCTTTACGCATCTCCCCATCATCACCCTACCCACCCCACTTCCTGCTCCCCCCACGCCTGCTTGACCACTTCATTTTATTTTATTTCTTAAATCCACCCCATACCTAACCCCAACACCTCTCAGTTTAGAAGGGGACCTCTGCTACTGCAGTCATCCCAACTTTGATTTATTGCTAATACCCCCATCCCTCACACTTTCAAATACACTGCTCTCCACCCCGGCCCCGGCCCCCACTTTATACCTCAATCTAAGTGTGCCTGTTCCCCGCTCCCTCCCCACTGATCCCCAACAACTACATACCTATACCCCCCACCCACTTTCACCAACAATCTCCCAGCAAACCCTTACCCCACACTGAACCTAAAAGCACCAATACAATATACCATCACTGCTACTACTTTCCTTCCTTCCTTCCTTCCTTCCTCCCCTTCTCCCCCTCTCTCTACCGTCCTTTCACTCCTTCCTTCCCCCCACTCCCCCACTTCCCTCCAACCCCCATTTACTTTCCAATCTCCTATCCCTCCCCCTCTCCCCCCTTCTTTTCCCCTCCTCCTAAACCCCCTCTCCATCCTCTTTCCCTCCCTCTGACACTATACAGTTCTGCCTAAATCTACCTGAAAACAACCCTGCCAAGCTCAAACCCTTTAATTACCTGTTGTGGCTCCACAACCCCACTTTCCACCCCCAACTGGACCCCAACACCCCCCCCCCGAACACACGAGGGTGCACCACTGAGGAGAACGCGAGAACTCCAGAGAAGCCTGCAAAACACAACCCAGGTGACACACAAATGACCGCCTAATTCAAACGCTCTGAATAGCCACCAATCAACGCCTGATCAATCCAACAATCTAACACCACGACTCCCAATCACAACAAACCCTACTCCAAGAAGTCACCAAGCAGACCGCAAACCGAAAACCCCAGGGAAACCAGGATAACACCAGCCAGGAAAATGGCAAACAGAGCTGAGAACGCAACGCCTCTCCAAGAAGACGACCACCCGATGACAAAAAAAGATCAGAGGGATATGGAAACAAGACTAATAGAGAGAATAACGAAAGAATTAACAAAACAGTTCACAAAACAACTGGAGGACACAGTGGCCCCCCTACAGGCACAAATCAATGAACTAACATCCAAACTGGTAGCTCTGGAGAACGAGAACCAAACACAAAAAAGGACAATAGAGCAACACCAGGAGGAAAACACACATATAAAAAAGAAACTGAACGAACTGGAAACAGAAAACGAAGAACTGAAAATCAAACAAGCGGACCTTGAAGATCGGAATAGACGCTGCAACATCCGCTTTCGCAACTTTCCGGAAAAAGCGGAAGAGAAAAGCCCAGCGAACCTAATAGTAAACTGGCTAAAAGACACAGTGCCAAACCTGAAAATTGAGATAGATGACCTGGAGAGGGCACACAGAGCTCTAAGACCCATGCCAAAATCCGACGACCCCCCAAGGGACATCATCGTGTGCTTCGCACGCTACAAAAAGAAAGAAGAAATTTGGAACTACCTTAGAAATTCGACCAACCTTCAATACAAAAACAACCACATACTGGCCTTACAAGATCTGTCCCAAGATACCCTAAACCGGAGGAAAATCTTACGCCCATGCACCCGACGTCTCCAAGAAACAGGGATCAACTACCGATGGGGCTTCCCCTTCCGCCTCATTGCAACAAAAAACGCAAAACAATACACAGCTACCAACAAAACGGAAGCCAAGCAATTACTGAAGGACCTCGGACTCAGCATCCCACCGGAATGGCTTCAAGATGACCCACCAAGCGACAGCCAAGACCAAGACAACGAAACAACAGCAAATGGCTGGACGAAAGTCCAGAACAACAAGAAGAAAAAGGCAAAGAATCAAGAGAAACACAAAGCACGCCAATACAACCAGACAACACCCTCACACACGAAACCTTCCGGCCGACCATACGACACAAGAAGCCTGACCAAGACCGACGAAACCAACACAGCACAGAGGAACGACCTTACTGCAACAACAACCACAGCAAAATGAAGCAGCCGGAAAACATCGCAAGCTGAAGGACTGGTGACTCCCCCTCCCTCCCCCCTCCCCCCCTAGGCTATGAACAAAACTAACACCAGCAACATTCCCCCCCCGCCCCACATCCCCACAGAAACCGCCACTCCAACACCAGTCCAAACAACCACATCCCACATCCCCCTTAATCCGACAACTCACAACACACACCCTCAACACCCCCCCCCGAATCCACTCTAAGGAAAAATAACAAATGCAACCCACACACCCCAACCTACGATCAGGCTAAAAGATATTACCTAATTAGCACAATGGTGGCACCAGAGAGCGCACCAACACTCACACCTACACCCCAACACAAAAATGATGTTGCTATTAATACTGGCAACATTGTTCCCAAACCTTAAACCCGACATCCATATCGCAAGGACGCTTTACATTGTCTCGCTGAACACCCCCCATTGTAAACGACAAGGGGGAAGGCCTGTCTCTGAACACGGCCCTCCACATCAGCTGAGACCCAGGGCCAACCGGCCAAGGGCCAGACGGCCCAAAATACCCCAAATGAACACCTATAAGACTACACATAGGAAACTCTATACAACTTACTCCCTACTCTCTAACCCAAATCTAACTCTAACCCCACTAGCCCCCTACCCACCACACCCTAGGTCAGCGGAACCCCAATGGTTCAGTAAACAACACATAGTGAGAGACACAGGACAACCTGGACGGGTTGGCAAGGAATCGCCTTACACAACAAATAGACGTGATGGCTAGCTTAAAAGCGATTACACTAAATGTGAGGGGGTTGGGAAACCCCATCAAAAGAAAACGCATTACCTCACACATAAACACCATGAAACCACACATCACCTTCCTACAAGAAGTACACAACCCCCCCAAAGGGAACAAACTTCTGAGCGACCCCCGCTTCAGTCAACAATGGGTGGCACAAGGCTCAGGAAAGGCCCGCGGAGTAGCTGTAATACTCAATAAAGACCTAAACTTCAAAGCCACAACAGTCCTGAAGGACAAAAAGGGCAGATTCATTTTCATCAAAGGAACACTAGATGGCAAAATTAAACTGACAATCGGATCTATATATGCCCCAAATTCAAAACAACTAGAATTCTTCCAGAAGACACTGAACAAACTTCTCTCCTTCATGGAAGGGGAAGCAATCCTAGGAGGCGACCTCAACCTAAATATGAAAGGCATATCCCTAAAAAACATCCAATCTACAACCCCATGGGCAACTTTCCTTCGTGGAAAACCCCCAATAACTAGGGACTCTTACAAGTTAATAAAACTGCTAAAAGACAGGGGTCTCTACGACATTTGGAGTGAACAAAACCCGGGAGACACTACCCACACATTCCAATCTGGACGGCATGGCACAACGTCCAGATTGGACAGCATTCTGCTCACACAGAGTCTAATCCCTTGGGTAGAATCATCAAACATAGGCAACATTAAAATCACAGACCATGCCCCAGTAGAAGTTACTATTAAAATAGGAGAGAGAACACTTAATACCCCATCATGGTCCTTTAACCCCATCCTAACCACAAACAAACAAATTAGAGAAAGTCTCACAAAAACCCTCCAAAATTACTTCAAAGAAAATGATGTAGACAACATAACAACCCCCCTCCTATGGGACGCAATGAAAGCAGTCACCAGAGGAGCTTGCATAAAAGAGAAAACACTCCTTAAAAAACAAACCACCACAAAGATTAGTAAACTGGAACAAGAAATTACAACCCTCTCATCACGCTACAAACAAACAGGATCCAAAAAACTTCTTAAACTTATAGAACAAAAGAGAAGAGAAATAGATTCCCTAGAAATTAATAAAACAATGATCAACATTCTATATTCTAAACAACGCTTCTATGAATATGGGGGGAAGAACTCCAGACTATTAGCGAATAGATGTAGGAAAAGAACACTCAAAACAAGAATACACTGCATCACCAAAAAAGACGGCAACACAACATTCTCCCCCAAAGAAATAACTTCAGAATTTGCAGAATTTTACTCTAGTCTATACACATCCCACAACCCACCTGAGAAGGGAATAAAAGAATTTATAGGAGGACTGACCATGCCTACCTTAACAGATGAAGAACAGGAATACATGGACAGGCCCATCACCCCAGAGGAAATAGACATGGTCCTAAAAAACCTGAAACCACACAAAGCCCCAGGCCCAGACGGCTTCACAGCAGAATTCTATAAGAAATTCAAAGAACCCCTAATGCCACACATGACTCGCCTATTTAACGACATCATGAAAGGGGGGCCCATCCCCCAAACCTGGACCCACTCCAAAATAGTCTCCATCCCAAAACCCCTGAAGGACAATCTCAAAGTCGAATCATATCGCCCAATCTCATTAATAAACCAAGACTACAAGATATTCACATCAATCCTGGCCAACCGCTTAAAAAACTTCTTATGCAATTTAGTAGCCCCAGATCAGACTGGCTTCGTCCCTGGTCGCAATATCACAGACCCCATCAGGAAACTGCTGAACCTAATCGAACACAGCAAGGCAACCAAAACCCCACTGACAATTATGTCTCTAGACATCCTCAAGGCCTTTGATTGCCTAGAATGGAAATACCTGTTAGCAGTATTAACTAGCATGAAATTTGGCCCAAACTTTCTACAAGTCCTCAAACAAATATACTCCCAAGCCTCAGCAAAATGCAGAATCAACAACATAGACTCCAACAACATAAAAATCCAAAGGGGCACAAAACAAGGATGCCCACTATCCCCCTTCCTATTTATACTGGCCCTAGAACCGCTAGCAATCCGAATCCGTGCAACCACAGACATCAAAGGAGTTGAAATAAAAGGCAGAACATATAAAATAGGGCTCTTTGCAGATGACCTAATGGTCACAACATCAGACCCCTTAAACACAGCAATCTCCCTAACCAGAGAACTCAACACATTTGCAACGGTGTCAGGCCTGCGAGTAAACTTTGCAAAATCAGAAGCCATGTGCTTCAACACTCCTCCCCACACCCAGAAAGAACTCACTAATATCACCAAAATAAAACTCTGCCACACCAAGTTCAGATACCTAGGGGTACAAATAACCAAAAATCTCAACAAATTATACCTACACAACTATAAACCCTTGTGGCGACAAATAAACAAAGACCTGAAGAGATGGGACAACATGAATTTCACCCTCTCAGATAAAATGGCAATGATCAAAATGATCACTCTCCCAAAATTAACCTACTTATTCCAAACCCTCCCAGTCTGGATCCCCCCAATTCAACTCCGCAGATGGCAGAGAAAACTGCACTCCTTCATCTTCTCACATAAAAAACCAAGAATAAGCACCAAATACCTGCACCTCCCCACCTCACAAGGAGGATGGGGAATCCCTAACATAGAAACATATTACAGGGCCAATCAAATACGACATATAATCCCGTATATACTGGAAGATGAGACAAAACAATGGATACACTTAGAGAGAGACACAATTGAAAATATCAGCACCACAGCATACCCATTCCTCCCAAACAAACTAAGAAGGATCCCCACAACACTTAATAGGTACACACAAACCATGTTCAAAGCATGGAAAACAGAAACGGACAAACTAACCCCAACCACATCCCCACTACTCCCCCTGGTCTACCATCCATTATTCCACCAGGCAGCACAAAACATCCAAACTAAAACTTGGCAAACCAAAGGCCTATATCGCCTAACAGACTTCTATAAAAATAACATACCTCTGACAACACGAGAAATACAGGATAAACTAGAAGACACCCAAATACCCTGGCTAGCACAACACCAATTACATGCCCTCTTAAACAAGCCAGCAATAAAATTAGCAGCAACAAGACCCCTGACACCTTTTGAAAACCTCCTTCTAACGACAAAGGGTCACGGCAAAGGGATGGTATCTGCAATATATAAAATACTCCTCCAAAATTCCACAAACTCCCCAGACGCAATAAAAAAACAATGGGAAGAAGATATAGGCTATGAAATCAACCCCACTCAATGGACCAGGATGTGGTCTAAACCCCCATTTAAATCCATATCAGCAAAAAGGAAAGAACTCACTCTGAAAACCATCTACAGGTGGCACCTAACACCACGAAAACTAGCACTAATACGCCCAGGAACCTCATCAAAATGCTGGAGAGGATGCACATCAACAGGCACATATTTCCACATGTGGTGGGAATGCCCCAAAGCCCAACAATTCTGGAGAACAACCGTAAGAGAAATAGGTAAAATAACCCAACAAACATTAGAACTTACCCCAGAACTGGCCTTGCTAAACATCTTCCAGGACAACAATGCCCACCTACATCACAAAGAACTCATAACCCACTTACTCTCAGCTACCAGAAACACCATAACCAGACACTGGAAAGACCTGGCAGGAGTAAACATGGACCAATGGTACCAGACGGTATGGGAAACAGCCCTATTAGAAAAATTAACCAATAAGTTGAAATTGACACGGGGTCAAATAGAAGAAGACGGCTTCACCCCAGTATGGTTCCCCTTTATCACATACACAGCGCAACAAGACAACGACAGAAATCCACCAACAGCATACAAATCAATATGGCTAACCTGACCCGCCCACCCTACTCACATAAAACAGACCACCACAGCCAACCACAAAAGAAAACTATATCCTAGGCCAACCCCAACAACTCTCACCATCAAAGGAAAACAAATGCACAACAAAGAACCTGCACAACCGATGCTGACAACCCCCCCAACACACTTTAAGTAAACTAGAAACATTGTCACACTACCCCCACCCCCTCCCCTTATCTACCGCTCTCCCCCTTTTCCTCCCCAATGTCTCAACAATTGAAACTGATCTGTAAAAATGCTATGAGAGACACTGCCCATGTCTTTGTAAACTGAGAAAACCTTAAATAAAATAAATTAAAAAAAAAAAAAAAGACCATGCTGGAGTCGTTACTCTAGAGTAGCCACATCAGGCCCTCTGACAGCAACCTCCGAATCTTTTTTTGGCTACTTTGGAGTGCCGCGATGAGCGCGCAAGAGGCTGAGCGTTGGAGGCGGGAGGCTGAAGCGGCGAAGCAGGAGATACTGAACCTGACAGCCCAGGCCCAGCAGCAATTGCATGCCGCTCAGGAGGAAGCGCGCGGGGCGCAGGAGGAGCTGAACAAGCTGGTGGACCAGGTGAGGACAAAAGAGGAGACTGAGAAACAGCTAAGAGTGATGGTATTGGACCTGCAGAAAAAGTTGGAAGAGGAGAAAGCCGCTAGAGGTGGGGGGGCGCCCCAGCCGCAGCTAGTCCAAGTGAGAAGGGGACAGAGCCTAGTCACCAAGTTTAGCGGCGACCCTAGGGAGTACCTGGGATTTGAGACAGAAATAAATTATGCGCTGGAATTGCATGCAGCAGAATTCCCAGATGACGCGCACAGAGTCTCCTTTATCATAGAGCATTTGATGGGGGCCGCCCGAGAATGGGTAAGACCGCTCATTGCGCAAAAAAATGATTGCATGAAGAACGCAAAACTATTTTTAGAAGCTTTAAAAATTATGTACGCGAGTGACTCTGAAATGGAAGCCACAAAAGAGGAGCTTCATAACACAAGGAAAATCGATAGTTAGAGACTACTGGGCGAGATTCACCATGCTGGTGCACAAACTGGGGTGGGATCTGCACAGTGAGCCAGTGAAATCAGCCTTCTACCTGGGTTTGCACTCAGACGTTAAGGATGAGCTGGCGAGAGGTCCTAAACCGCGGACTATGGATGAGTTAAGCAAAGCTGCGCTAGCGGTTGGGGTGAGACAGGAATCCAGATGGAATGACAAACAAACGACGCGCGCAGCAAAACCTTGGTTCCCACGCTCCCAGGACAGACCACATCACCAAACCCCACCCCAGGGCCCACCCCCAGCCCCGCCCAGACCAAGCCCAGAGCCGGAACCGATGGAGATCGGAGGAGCGCGTGCGCGGGCTTTTCAAACCCCGGCACCACAGAAACGCAAGGAGGGGAGGGGAGGAAACTGCTTTTTATGCCACTCCCCCAGTCACCTCGTCAGGAATTGTCCGCATCGCCGGGAATGGCAGGGAAGGGCGGGAACTGTTATGCCCGCCCCCACAGACTCAACGCAACAGCAGGGAAACGAGACTGCCTGGCTGCAGGAGACAAGGGGCAGCAGCCAGGCGCAATCGACGGAAACCAGCCCCCTCCCTCCCTCCCTTCCACAGAGGGGCAGCGCCAGCCCACACCCCCCAGAGCAGGGGTGGTTCTAGAAGTGGCTCTGACACTCCCTAATGGGTACCCACTGACGGTTTTAGCGTTAATCGATTCGGGGGCGTCGGCCAATTTTTTTTCAAGAAATTTTGCGGAAGCACACCAAATCCAACTGCTGCAGCTGGACTTTCCCCTGCACGTCTCCACCATTGACGGCAGGGAGTTGCTGGGAGGGGCCATCACCCACCAGACCCCCCCCCATGAGAATGACAGTGGGAAGGCACTCAGAGACACTGGCTTTCAACGTCACCACCATCTCAGACCCCCCCCATAGTGCTAGGAATGAGCTGGCTAGCACGCCACGACCCATCCATAAGCTGGCACCAGAGATGCATTACGTTTGGATCGGACTTTTGTCTGGAACATTGCATGCAGCGCCAGCCAGGGGAGGGGCCACCGATAGCCACGGTGGCCACCATGCACATTAAGGGGGGAGAGGCAATTCCCAAACAGTACTGGGACCTGCAGGAGGTCTTTAGTGAAGCGGAATCCGACCACCTGCCACCCCACAGGTCTTTTGATTGTCAGATAAACCTGATACCCGGGGCAACGCTACCCCCAGCCAAGCTGTACTCCATGTCAGACCGGGAACTGGAGGATCTGAGGGAGTTCATCGACAAGAACCTCAAGCGGGGGTTCATCAGAGAAAGCAAGGCAGCAGGGGGCAGCCCGGTATTCTGGGTGGACAAGAAAGACACGCAACAGCGCCGTCTTGTGGTGGATTTTAGACGCCTGGACTCCATGACAGAACCAGTGGCTTTCCCAATGCCCAGAGTGGACGATCTGTTGACAGCAGCGCGCAGGGGCAAGATCTTCACAAAGCTCGACCTGAGGGGGGCGTACAACTTGATCAGGATCCGGGAAGGCGATGAGTGGAAGACCACGATGTTCACGCCACTGGGCTCTTTTGAATATCTGGTGATGCCCTTTGGTTTGCAAGGGGGGTCAGCATGCTTCCAGGCCTTCATGCACCACGTCCTGGGGTCCCTCCTCTTCAAGAACTGCTTGGTCTTCCTGGATGACATCCTTATTTACTCCAATGACCCAGTGCAGCATGTGAAGGATTTCAGGGAGGTGTTGCAGCGCCTGAAGGAGCACCACCTGTATGTGAAGCTGGAGAAGTGCAAGTTTCACACCAAAGAGGTGGACTTCCTGGGCTACAAGCTGTCAGACAAGGGGCTAGCGATGGACAAGGACAAGGTGCAGACCATCCTGGACTGGCACAGCCCAAGGACGCGCAAAGATGCCCAACGCCTACTAGGCTTCGCCAACTTCTACAGGAAATTCATCAAGAACTTCTCTCGTGTTACGGCTCCCATCACTGACTGCCTGAGAGGCAAGCAGAAGTTCAGGTGGACACCGGAGGCGCAAGCAGCGTTCGAAAGCCTAAAAAAGGTGTTCGCCTCCGACCAGAACCTGTTCCATGTGGTACAGCACGCGCCACTGCGCATCGAAACAGACGCTTCAGACCGCGCGGTGGGGGCCATTTTACTACAACTGGATGCCAACAGAGAGTGGAGACCCTGTGCCTTTTTCTCCAGAAAACTGACCCAGCCAGAACGCAACTACACGGTGTTTGATAAGGAGCTTCTCGCGATCCATTCTGCGTTCCGGCACTGGAGACACTTCCTGGGGGGCGCCAAGCACCCCATCCAGGTGTGCACAGACCACAAGAACCTGGAGTTCTGGAGAACAGCCAGGGTGCTCAACCAGCGGCAGATACGGTGGGCAGAGTTCTTCTCACACTTCAACTTCTCCATCCACTACATACCGGGAGAGCAGAACGTCAGGGTGGATGCCCTCTCCCGTAAGCCAGAGTACATGGAGGAGGAGTTACCACCGGCGCCCCGACACGTGTTTCCCCCGTCGGCATGGTCCTGCGGAGCAGCAGTGGTGAGCGAGGCAGAACTCACAGCACTGACGGCAGCAGATGAGTTTGCCACCCGCATCTTCCAAGACCTGCAAGGGGGGAGGGAGCAGGCACGAGACTTTGAGGAAAGGAGGGGGTTGCTTTTTTACAGTGGAGCCCTGTACCTACCCACCACACAACTCAGAGGTAAGGTCCTCAAGCAGATGCACGACAACCCAACAGCAGGGCACTTTGGAAGGGACAAAACCACTCAGTCATGAGACACTTCTGGTGGCCAGGGGTGCGGGAGGATGTCAGAGACTATGTAAGGGGCTGTGACACCTGCCAGCGAGCAAAGGTAGTCAGGGCAGCACCAGCAGGGTTGCTGGAGCCATTAGCCACACCGCACAGGCCGTGGGAAGTAGTGTCCATGGACTTCATCACAGACCTGCCTTCTTCCAGGGGCAAGACAGCAGTGTTGGTGGTGGTGAACCTCATGTCCAAAATGTGCCACTTTATACCGTGTGCCAGGGCGGTCTCTGCAGAAGACACGGCCAAACTGTTTGTTGACCACATATTCAGACTGCATGGATTACCCTTAAGGGTTATTTCGGATCGAGGCCGCCAATTTGTTTCCAGGTTCTGGCGGCGGCTCATGAACCTCCTGCAGGTGGAGGTCAGCTTGTCGACTGCCCGGCACCCGCAGACCAATGGACAGGCGGAGAGGGTCAACGCCATTTTGCAGCAGTACCTGAGATGCTACGTCAGCCAGAGGCAAACGGACTGGGTGGATCACCTGCCACTGGCAGAATTTGCCTACAACAATGCGGTGCACGTCTCCACAGGGGTGTCGCCATTTAAGGCCAACTACGGGCGCGACCTCAGATCTTTCCCAGAGAGGGAGGGGGAGGAGGAGGAGGAGGGCCCGCAGGCAGAGGACTGGGCGGAGGAACTGGAGACGGTGCACCAACAACTCCGGGAGCACTTGGAGAGGGCCAAGGAAGCGTACAAGAAGGGGGCAGATCGTCACAAGCGACCGGGGGAGGTCATCAGGGTGGGGGACAGGGTTTGGTTGTCCTCTGAAGGCCTTCCCACCAGAGGGCGATGCAAGAAATTGGCGCCTAGGAGGCTGGGCCCCTTCACGGTCACGCAGCAGGTCAATCCAGTAGCCTTCAGGCTGGCACTGCCGGAGGACATGAGGGTGCACCCAGTGTTTCATAGATCGCTGCTGTCGCCGTACAGAGAAAGTACCAGGTTCAGGGACAGCGATCAGCCTCCAGAGGGAAGGGGGGAAAGGGGAGACACCCAACAACTCAATGAGGCAACTGAGATTTTAGATTCAAGGAGAGGGGTGAGAGGGCTGGAGTACCTCATGGCATGGGAGGACACTCCGCCGTCCCACAATGAGTGGATACCTGCCACGGAAGTACAAGAGGAATTTTTAGTGGAAGAGTTCCACGCCCTTTTCCCCCACAGGCCCAAGCCCTGGCACATGGAAAGGGAGGGAGAGGGGGAAGGGCGGGAGGAAGGGATCGCAGGCAGCAGCTCTCCATGGAGATGGGAAGCGGAATTTGAGGATACGGAAGAAGAGGTGTGGGTTTCACCGAGGTCGACTACGTCAGAGGCAGGAGAGGACTGGCAGCACATTTTTACTCCCACCAGCTCTGACGCCACAGACTTTTTGGGATTCCCGTCTTCTCAGGGGGAGGGGGAAAGATCGCCGGATTGGGGGAAAATTTTTACACCCACAGGCTCTGACATCACGGACTTCTTGGGTTTTCACTCGTCCCCAGCAAGCGGAGAGCTCCTAGGGAGGGGGGGGGAGAGGAGCCTGGGAGGGGGGTGGATGTGAGGGACAAGGGATACAGGGAAGTCCCTCCCATCTTAAGTTCCAGCCCATCCCCAAGCGCTGGAGAGAGTAGGGAGAGCTCTGCCTCCAGCGGAGAGTCAGGAAGTGGTGTCCGAGGCTCAGGCAAGGTTGCGGAGCCCATGCCCCAGGTGGGACAGGAAGTTGGGCGCACGGGGGGAAGGCCAATCCCCCCAACTCCCGAATTGCGACGCAAACGTAGGGGGAAGAGGTTGGGTCTACCAAAGCTTCTATGCTGGAAGAAAACGCGCCAATCGCCATTCGGAGGTTCTGACACCTCACCTTAAGGATGTATATTAACCGCTCTGAACACTGTAAATAATCAGCATGAATAAAATAAATAAATAAAAGCCTAAAAAGACCATGCTGGAGTCGTTACTCTAGAGTAGCCACATCAGGCCCTCTGACAGGTATTAAGAGAGTGCTTAGGTATTTGCAGGAAACCAAAGAGTACTGTTTGGAGATGTCAGCGCAAGGTGAGCCACAACTCACTTGTTTTGCAGATGCTGATTGGGCCAATCAGGAGGACAGGAAGTCAGTGACTGGTTTGGTAGTCAAGTTTGGAAATGCCCTGATTGGTTGGCGGTCGCGCAGGCAAAGCCTAATAGCTATGTCTTCCACGGAAGCTGAATTCTGTGCGTTGTCTGCGACATGCACTGAGTTGGAGTACTACAGATGTTTGGTCCAGGAAATCTGGGGTGATTGTAGCCAGCCCATCACTGTTTGGGGCGACAATCAACCATCTTTGAGACTGGCAGAGTCTGGACAGTTCAAGGCCAGAACCAAACACTTAGACATCCGCTTCCGGAACGTATGTCAGAGCATACAGGCAGGCTTGGTGAAGTTGAGGTATTGTCCAAGCCAGGAGAACCTAGCAGATGGGTTCACAAAACCCTTGAGTTTCCAACGACATGGGGAATTCTGTGAAGGGTTGATTTGTGAGGAGTAACAAGTAACCGAAGGGGTTAACTGTGTACTGTGTAGCACCTGACCACTGAGGAAGATATCATGTTACAGAATGTACTAGAAGTGTTTCTGTGTGTATCAGTTGGTTTCGTTTTTGCCTGGGAGACGGTCGCAAGATGTCTGCGCTCTCACCAGGTTGTTTGTTATTTTCTCTGTAAAATAAACTCAAGTAGTTATTAGAACACCTTGGACTCTGTGTGTTCTTAAGAGGCTTTTTATCCAACGGCTATACAAGCTTTCGCTGTGTATGAGAAGAAGAAGAACTCTGCTGTGTGTTTTACTGCCAGCCCGGGTCTACGGAGCAGAGGCGCTAGAGAAAGCGTGCCGGGCGGTAATTAGTGGCTCCTAATTGAGTCATAAACAACTCAAAGGAGTCCTATATTCGTCACAGGTTATGGATCACAGATCATGGGCCCACCTGTCACAGGTTCTGGGTGACAGGTTCTGGGAGATAAGAGGTCCTGAACCTAATCAATCACCAAAGCAATAAAAGGTGATTGCAGCTGTAAAAGCCTTGGAGAAGCCGGTGTAAAGAGCTAGCTGGGAGAAACCTGTTGTTTTGCAGTCGGCAATTAACAGATGCACTCGCTGGCAGAAAGACCCTGGACTAGAGGCTGGGATCCGCAGTCTACCCGGAGGAGCAACGTCAGCTATTCTGAGTGAGTACAGTACAGTGCTGGACACGGAGCCCGGGGGTAGACAAGATGGCGGAGCAGCTACAGGAGTCATTTGTCGTGCCGTTCCAGAGGTTGAATGGCGACAGCTATGCAGAGTGGAGAGAAAGGGCCAGAATGTGGTTGCTGGGAAAGGATTTATGGACTTGTGTGTTAAATCCTCCAACCCCTGTCGCTGATAATTCAGCAGCTGAAGCACAGAGGTTTGCAGCAGAAACCAGGAAAGACAATAAGGCTCTATGTGCCATTGCCATGAGCTGTGATGCTACGCAGCTGCCCTATGTGCAAAATGCTGAAAATATTAAGCAAGCCTGGAACAGTTTGGAAAGGGTCCATCAGAGAAAAACAGCTGGAGCTAAGCTGCATGCTATGAGGCATCTCTTTGAGTTGAGACTGAGACCAGGGCAACCCATTAAGGAGCACATTGCCAATGTGATTGATGCATTCCATAAGCTGCAGCGGCATGAGCTTGTGTTCAAAGAGAAGGAAAAAGTTTATATTTTGCTGTCTAGTTTGGGAAACGCCTATGAGCATTTGTGCTTAACTTTTGAGGCAATGCCTGAAGATGAACTCACGATTGCTTACGTTTCTGGTCGTTTGGCGGACGAGGAACTGCGACGCCAGAAAGAATCGGCTGAGAAGGGGGGCCGTGGGCGCAGAGAAGCCAGTGGGGGTGCAGGAAAAAGCACTGAGGAACCCACTGTGAGTGCGTGCGCAACAAGGCTTTGTTTTCGGTGCCAGCAGCCTGGGCACGTAGCGAGATTCTGCCCAGCTCCGGAAGCAGCCAAGGTCACTCAGCCAGGTGCCAGGCAACCCAGCGGACGTGGTCGTGGGACCAGCCAGCAGCGCCGAGGCAGAGGACGTGGGAAGACTACAGATAAGCCTGTCAGCCAACATCTTTCTGCTGCCTTAGCAACGGTTAGAAACAGAGGACAGGACAGTTTCACTTTTATTATCGACTCAGGCAGCACCCATCATCTTGTACCGCCTTCAGGACAGATCCTGAACTGCAGGCCACTTGAAGATGAAAAAAGCCTGCATCTTGCTGATGGTTCTTCTGGAACAATTAAAAGCAAGGGTGTTTTTTATATGCAATGCTTAGACACTAACCTTGATGTTTATGTTGCACCAGGCATGGAGAATGGTCTCTTAAGTGTGTCTTGCTTATTGCGTGAGGGCTTTGAAATAAGTTTTGCCAATGGTGTTTGCAAAATTGCCAGAGATGGGGCTGAGCTGGTAAGTGTTACTGTTGGGTCTGATGGTCTGTTTGTCCTAGATGGGAGGGGGCAAGCAGGTGGAAGTAACACTGGTGATGCTCAGGCTAAAAGTGCAAATACCCCAAAGGGCACAGAGGGCGCTATCCATAAGGATTGTATTCATGCTTGGCACCGGAAATTTTGTCACATGTCTTTTCCTTATGTGAAAAAAGCCCCTGATTTTGTCAAAGGTTGCAGGTTCAAGCCATGTCAAAAACACCTGCAATGCCGCGCATGTGCGAAAGCGAAGACGAAGAGATGCTCTTATCCTAGGTCTGAGAGGAAGAGCACAAAACCATTTCAGTTAGTGCACTTGGATATTTCTGGGCCGATGTCAACGTCAAGTTTAGGTGGTTCAAAATATGTTTTGTGTCTTCTGGATGATTTCAGCCATTTTTCCTGGGTCATAACACTGAAAGAGAAGGGGGAGGCTGCCAGAGTGATACAGGAGTGGGTAGCCGAAGTAGAACTACAGTTCTCTCTCACTGTCCAGTGTTTTCAGAGTGACAGGGCGGGAGAGTTTTTGAGTGCAGAACTACAAGGGTTTTTCCGCAGCAAGGGAATTAGGCACAGAAAAACCGCCCCTTTTAGTCCACAGGAAAATGGTTTAGCTGAAAGAAAATTTAGAACGCTGTCTGAACTGGTAGAGGCAATGTTGTTTGATGCAGGATTACCCCAGAGGTTTTGGGGGGAATGTTATAAATTTGTGAATTTTTGTTCAAACCGCGCTTTTAATTCAGTTGTGGACAACACACCCTACTACATGTTGTATGGCAAAGTTCCGAAGGTGCACTATTTCAGAACTTTTGGGTGTGAGGCTTGGGTTCTAATTCCAAAGCAGAAGCGCAGAAAGGGTGGATCAAGATCCAGGAAAATGATCTTCTGTGGTTACGAACCAAACTCAAAGGCTTGGAGGTTTGTACCAGCAGAGGGGGACCAAACCCGCGTTCACATTAGCAGGAGTGCTACGTTCTGTGAACAAGAGGGCTGGAGACGCATTCATGCTAACCCCGAAGTTCTTCTTGACTGGTCTTCAGGTTTTGACCAGGAAGAGGAAACTCAGGTGGCTGATGCTGGAGTTCCAGGTGCTGCAGGACCAGATTCAGGTCAGGCAGCTGGTCCAAGTGGTGTAGCTCCTAGGGAAGTGAAGCAAGTAGTCAGAAGCGCACCGACTTCACCCCAGGTCAAGCCTGGGAAGTACAGCAAACGTGGTAGGTCACCCACTTCACCCAAAGCAAGCCCAGAGGGGGCTGCAAAGCGTAGTAAGTCTCTTGACAGTGCTGCTAGTCCGAGAGAGCCACAGTCAGAGACAAGCAGTTCGGATTTAGAGGGGGAGGATGTGGGACCAAGGCGTTCAAAACGCACCACGAAAGGTAAACCACCTGAAAGGTTTTCAGCTGTCAGTGTATGGACGAACCTAGCAGTGTGTGAGCCTGAAAGCTTTGAAGAGGTGCAACAGTTGTCAGTGGAGGAAGCTAGGAAGTGGAAAGTTGCAATGGAGAAAGAGTTGAACTCCATGCAATCTCTTGGTGTGTATAGTCTAACACAGTTGCCAGAAGGTAAGAAAGCAGTCAGTTGTAGATGGGTTTACAGGCTGAAACCCACAGTGACTGGAGAGCCTCAGTACAAGGTTAGATTAGTGGCTAGAGGTTTTACTCAGAAGAAAGGAATCCACTACACAGGTGTCTTTAGTCCGACTTCGAGATCGGAATCTTTCAGGGTGCTTTTAGCGACTGCAGCGCAGAGAGGCCTAGTGGTCAACCACTTTGATGTGGACACCGCTTATTTGAACTCTGACCTCCAGGAGGAGTTGTACATGTTGCCTCCTCCAGGGTTTGAGAGTGACGTGCCAGGTCAGGTGTGGAAGCTGCACAAGTCGATCTACGGTCTGAAGCAATCCGCTAAAAATTGGAATTCATGTCTTGATTCTGTTTTGAAGAGCCTAGGTTTCAAGAAGAGTCTAGCTGACAGTTGTCTGTATCTCAGAGGTGAAGGAGAACAGCAAGAACTGTTGCTTGTCTATGTAGATGACCCGATTTGCTTAGCAAAGAGCCAGATGCAAGTGCAGAAGTTTGCAAAGGAGCTAGGCAAGAGGTTCAAACTCAAGAATCTAGGTGCAGTGAAAGTTTATCTAGGTGTTCAGATAGACAGAACTGAGGATGGAAGTTTTTTGCTCAGTCAGAAAGGCAAGATTGAACATTTGCTGGAGAAGTTCAGAATGTCTGACTGTAAAGGGGTCAGAACACCCATGGAGACAAACTTTGTGAAAGAGTCACAAGTGAAGGACAAAGTAGCGTTTGAGAGTCCTGAAGTGTTTCAGTCAGCGCTAGGGAGTCTGTTGTATTTGTCACAATGGAGCAGACCAGATATTGCTTTTGCAGTCAATTTGCTCAGTAGAGAAGCATCGAAACCTAGCGTGCATGCTTGGAATGGCATTAAGAGAGTGCTTAGGTATTTGCAGGAGACCAAAGAGTATTGTTTGGAGATGTCAGCGCAAGGTGAGCCACAACTCACTTGTTTTACAGATGCTGATTGGGCCAATCAGGAGGACAGGAAGTCAGTGACTGGTTTGGTAGTCAAGTTTGGAAATGCCCTGATTGGTTGGCGGTCGCGCAGGCAAAGCCTAATAGCAATGTCTTCCACGGAAGCCGAATTCTGTGCGTTGTCTGCGACATGCACTGAGTTGGAGTACTACAGATGTTTGGTCCAGGAAATCTGGGGTGATTGTAGCCAGCCCATCACTGTTTGGGGCGACAATCAACCATCTTTGAGACTGGCGGAGTCTGGACAGTTCAAGGCCAGAACCAAACACTTAGACATCCGCTTCCGAAACGTATGTCAGAGCATACAGGTAGGCTTGGTAAAGTTGAGGTATTGTCCAAGCCAGGAGAACCTAGCAGATGGGTTCACAAAACCCTTGAGTTTCCAACGGCATGGGGAATTCTGTGAAGGGTTGGTTTTGGGGTAAGTTTGGATACCCGCTATCCCCAGTGTTCAGGTGAGAGGGGGTGTGAGGAGTAACAAGTAACCGAAGGGGTTAACTGTGTACTGTGTAGCACCTGACCACTGAGGAAGATATCATGTTACAGAATGTACTAGAAGTGTTTCTGTGTGTATCAGTTGGTTTCGTTTTTGCCTGGGAGACGGTCGCAAGATGTCTGCGCTCTCACCAGGTTGTTTGTTATTTTCTCTGTAAAATAAACTCAAGTAGTTATTAGAACACCTTGGACTCTGTGTGTTCTTAAGAGGCTTTTTATCCAACGGCTATACAAGCTTTCGCTGTGTATGAGAAGAAGAAGAACTCTGCTGTGTGTTTTACTGCCAGCCCGGGTCTACGGAGCAGAGGCGCTAGAGAAAGCGTGCCGGGCGGTAATTAGTGGCTCCTAATTGAGTCATAAACAACTCAAAGGAGTCCTATATTCGTCACATGATTTTGGGGTAAGTTTGGATACCCGGTATCCCCAGTGTTCAGGTGAGAGGGGGTGTGAGGAGTAACAAGTAACCAAGGGGTTAACTGTGTACTGTCCACCTGACCACTGAGGAAGATATCATGTTACAGAATGTACTGGAAGTGTTTCTTTGTGTATCAGTTGTTTTCGATTCTGCCTGGGAGACGGTCGCAAAATGTCTGCGAGCTCACCAGGTCGTTTGTTGTTTTCTTTGTAAAATAAACTTCAGTAGTTATTAGAACACCTTGGACTCTGTGTGTTCTTAAGAGGCTTTTTATCCAACGGCTATACAAGCTACCGCTGTGCGTGAGAAAGGAAAAGAAGAATTTTGCTATATTTCACTGCCCAGCCCGGGTCTACGGAGCAGAGACGCTAGAGAAAGCGTGCCGGGCGGCATTTAGTGGCTCCTAATTGAGTCATAAATAACTTAAAGGAGTCCTATATTCGTCACATTATCAGCATATTGGTATTTTCCCTGAGCAAACCCTAGGAACAAGGCGAGTGATAAGTCTAATAAATAAACATTGCTTTAGATCCAAATGCTCAGTGCATGGAAGATGCTTCTACTATTGCCTGCAAAAGTGCTTAATATGAATTTCTTATTCACATCTCTCGATTGTCATTCTCCTGTGTTTGGAACGGTGGGTAAAGCGATTTATATACCGTATTGCTTATTCTACGCAAGTCTATAAGGAATACCAACATTCTCTCATTGACACTCCTTACTGAACACATTCCCAGTGGCTGAATTTTTCAATAGGTTACTATTTTTTTTCACCATATTACCTAGCTTCATTTGAAAAGTTTCGCATTTCTTTTCTATAAATAACGCCGTTGTTTAAATCCATGCAGGCAGTTATGATGTTCAGTTCTGGTGTTTTCTGGATGGGCTTACTAAGCATTCCGCTGACAGCTTTGATCTTCGATGTAGCATATAAAGTGTAAGTATAATACTCTTTATTTATGTTTTTTTAAAGAAATTAACGCATTCATGTGTTAGTAACCCAAAGTTGTATTTAGAATGCAGATGTTAATTCTTTAAAATAATTGTTTTTCATATAAAATATAATCTGATAGTTGATATAAAATGCTAAAACAAAGCAGACATGGTTTCTGAAGTATACAACAATGAATTGAATGCTCATTTTTATAAACTTCCTCCAACTGTTAATTCTGAAAATTTATTTACAGTCTGCACTCTGTGTAACATGTATGTGCATTCTTATGTAGCATTACTTTGAAGCTTAACTTTAGATTGGTGTATAAAATAGATTTTTATACTGGAGATTTCTGTTTTAGTTTTTCTCAAATTTCAGCTTCGGTATGAGTTATCCAAAAGCATTTTTCATTGCAGAGTGAAAAGAGCAGCATTTAAAACACTGGTAGATGAAGTTCAGGAGTTGGAAGCAAAATCTCAAGATCCAGGAGCAGTTGTTCATGGGAAAAGGTACTGTAATACCTGTAAATAATCCACATCATTGCACAAGAAGAACCCCATCGTAATGTTGTTATGAAGCATTGCAGTATCTTAGGGCTGATCCACACTTGCCAGCAAAATCTTGACTTTCATTGTTTTCTTTAAGATACTCTGCTCTTTCTTAATTGTGAAGCATTCAAGTCATAAATGTCACTGTGGAGATCCCATTCAAAAAGCAGAGGTTACTTGCATGTCTGGTGGGTCTCTGCATCCATTGCTGTGTCTTAGGTTCTCCCATAAGTAGGAATTTAAAGAGCCTATGATGAAGAATTGCAGTTGCCAATAAATAATCTCTTTTACAGTGCAGGCATATTCATGCATATTCGGAAGAAAGTCCCACTGAGCTCTGCGAGACTTGCTCCCAGGAAAGTAGTTATAGGGCAACCCTAGACAAAAGTGGTTATATCCACTAATCTGAGAGTAGGCTTCAGTGAACTCAGTTGGACTTAATTCTTAGGATTGTGCTTTTAGTTAACTTGCCATAACCTGTTTGATAGTCCCTGGTGAACACTGAATATTGTTTCACAGCGCTCAGTCATTATTTCAGATATTAGTGTATTGACATTTTATTTTATTTTATTAGCTTAACTGAAACAGCTCAGCTACTGAAAAATGTCTTCAAGAAAAACCATGTCAACATGTACCGCTCTGAGTCTCTGCAACAAAACTTGCTTCGTAAGTATTCAGATTTGACAGAAATAAGTACAAATCCAAAAGACAGAAATAGCAGAATCACAGACCATGAATACACTTGGTTCTGCTTTCATATTTATGTTTGGCCCCGTTAAATAACATTTCTTATTGCATAGCTTTAGTCACATGCACCATTATTTTTAACGTTGGTTTATTATTGTTATCTTGTTGGTTCTTATTGTGAGATGCTTTGAAGACCTCAAAATGAAAAAGAGGGATACAAGTGTTTCCAAAAATAAATAAATGCCAAGATGGGTTTTAGAAAGCTATTAATAATAGATCCTACATACTTGGCTCCCCTTGCTCAAGATTTAATCACAGGAAAGAGAGTAAATAGGAAAGCAAGAAAGGACCGTAATTGGAACCGTAAGGCTGAATCCAAGAATGCCTTGCACAGTGGAAAGACGGGTCTCCTCGCACAAGGTGGCTGCTCTAAATTGTGCCATTTCTACCTTCCCACTACATGCCCCACACCCCATTCAGAGAGTCCCATGTGGCTCCAACTCATAATTTTAAATGAGTAATGGAATTTGAATTCATTCTTGAAACATTGCTTTAGAATAGAGAACATATATCAGTTATTTTAGGTTGCAATCATGTGCCAGCTTTCCCCAAAATAAGCACTATTGCGCTCAGATTAATTTTAATACATATGTATAGGATTGCACAAATAATTCTATTCATTTTGTTTTTGTTTTATTTCTTTATTGCGTTTTTAGTTGTTTAATGTAAAAAAAGAAGTTTCGAAGCAACTTAATAAGCTAAAATGTAAACAAGTAAAATCAATTAAAAGCCAAATAAAAACAACACCAATGCTATATACCCAGGGCTTTTTTTAAAAGCCGGAACTGAGTTCTGCCACCTCTTCGGTGCGTTCCAGCACCTCTTCCAGCGTACCAGCAGCCCAGAGCTGTGTGTGGGCTGCATGTTGCTTGTGGCTTTGTGTCAGAGGTTGTGGGACGGTCTCCACCCCAAAAAAACCCTCAACAACCTTGGCTCCCCGCTAAAAAAAGAATTCCTCCACCTCTGTTTCTGGGGGGGGGAGCACTGGATATACCATTAATCATATCCATCAATAACTGTAGCCATCTTGGTGTTCAGCCAAGTGCAAGAAGGCATAAATTTGTAGGGCGCACAGCTCAGTAGAGCAGGAACTGCTGGTTCCCTCTTTCAACATCTGCCGCGCACAGCATCCAAGCTCGTTCCTTTCCCAAACTTTCCGGAAGAGTCTGAAGGGGGCTTCTAAGAATGACTGAACATACTAAAAAGCTCCCTCACAATTGACAAATCCAGAACAGGGATTCTCTGCAATATGTCAGGGCTGTGCTTAGCAATAGGCTTCTTTAGCATGTTGGTATCTAAACTGAGTGATTCTTTTTGAAAATATTTCAGCCGAACTAGAACTGTAGTCCTTGTTCCTCATTCCAGTTTGCCTTTATAATTGCAGATGGTTATGCCTTCTCTCAAGACGAAAATGGGATCGTTTCACAATCTGAAGTAATAAGAGCCTACGATACTACAAAGCAAAGACCTGACGAGTGGTGAAGGAGAACTATGACACTGAGCTCTAATACTTGCCATAGTATGGCAAAGTAATATGTATTTCCTGGGTCTGCTAGCAAGGTCCAGCAACAGATTAGAGGAAGATGTGTGTTGTTACTCTTATTCCCTGAAGTTTGAGTTCACATACTGAGTAGACATAAGCACTGTGCAACTATACTGTAATACACCATCTCCAAATTTTTCAACAAGTGTTACTTGGATTTTGTAAGCAGAGATTGAAAATAGCTTTCAGCCTTTGCCAACTACTTATTTACAGTGATGCTGAATATGTAACGTTCCTATATGTATATCCGGGACATAATGAACAGCCAGATTAATCGACATAGCATACATTGACAACCATAGCCTTTGCAAAGGTTTGTGAGCGGTGAATTATTTAAAGAACCTAGCCTTTGATTTCAAGAAGTGCTAAATAACAATTTTTAAATATTAATTTATGTGTTGAAGTAAGATTTCAAAGCAAGACATTTATAGGTACACGTGTCAAACTAGCCTAAAAAGTTTGCCAAAGAATTTCCATATTTCTCATCTTAGTAATCATTTGCAGAGAAATTTTGAAGGGTGGCAACGTCAAGTGTGATATAAGAATTGCATGCTTGAAACTCTGTACTTGAAAAGTTTTACAATAATGTGAACTTGATACCGTTTGCTTTGTATTGCATTTATTTTTCAAATCTGAGGTCACTTTCACCTTTGGCCTTATACAAGCCTTTCATTCATGTTCATTTAACAGAAATGTGTACATTTAACACAGCAGCCAACTTCTATGTAAGGGGCATGTGTCTTTGAATTATAGACAGATGCTCGTCTGCCTTATATCCCTTCCATACACTTTAAGGACCTGATTCAGGGAAACCTGTACCCAGAAACGGGCTGTTTGCAAAGGTGTTTGTTTCCCTGCCACCATCCCCAACATAGCATACTTTCATTTTAATGGAATTGGTTACCTGTAAGGCCAGACAGAAAGGAAAAGGTGGTGACTTGATTCCAGTTTCCTTTCTGACAAACAGAGAGGAAAGAGCCAGCCATGTTGCTCATTGTTCACACCTAGTGCCGGAGCACCATGCATGAATCCCATGTGAGTTTTCTTTCCCAAGCTTCTTTTGCATTCATAGGACCCAGACCAAAATGTTGTATCATGCACACATGCAAATGCTTGCTCTTACTGGATTGGAGCAGAAGTGTACTTGA
The DNA here is from genome assembly GCF_963506605.1 of Zootoca vivipara. NCBI lineage: Eukaryota > Metazoa > Chordata > Lepidosauria > Squamata > Lacertidae > Zootoca > Zootoca vivipara. The sequence continues at coordinate 59,459,221 of NC_083284.1, read as the reverse complement.
AAATGCTGGTTTTAATTTACACTTAAGTTGCCAGAGCAACTTGCTGCAAACAAAGTGATTTACTTTGGTGGTTTTCACAAGAACGAGGTACCAGAGTCATCGGCATTGCACTGCTTTCTGTTTGCACTACAAGACAGTTACTTAAGTCTTGCTGTCAAATATATGTGTACAGTCCCAAATTTGATTTAAACTAGACTATGCTGAAGTGTGAGGATTTTAACCGATAAATTGTTTTTCTTTTTTTATGTGTAAATCTTGAAAGGTATAAGATGTAAAACTGCTAGTGAAAGCAAGGAAGGTAAACTAACAAAAAAAGTTTTCATACTCTAATCAGGAATGTAAGATTTCAACTCCTCACCCCCCCCCCCAAAATATTGTAATTCAGTATTTTTAAATACGTTTGTCTAATCAGGATGAGAAACAGAATCTGATACAATACTGCAAATTAACATGTGCTCTGCTTTGAAGCCGTTTAAAAGCTGTTTCAGTATGTCTAATTTAAAATATATTTTTATATAGTAGGTTTCACCTCTGATTTGAGTGCACTGTACAACTGTTCTACCTGTGGAAAGACAAATATAAATATTCTTATAAATGAAATATTTGTATGCGATGGTCCAACTTTTGAAAAGCAAAGTGTAATAGGAACATTGTATTTATTAAATGATGTAGAACATTTTATATACCGTACTTGTGATACACAGTTGCACTCACTCGTAATGGCAAGGACACTGTTCTTTTTCACAAGTAAATATTTAAACAGAAAATAAAACTGACGGAAAAAAAGAGTCCAAAAGAGAAAAACGAACCCTTGCTGAAAACAGCCTTGCTTCCCATCTTGCAGCCCGAAATTGCCTTTAGAAAAGCTACTTCAGGCATAGATAATGAATGAATCGGCAAGGAGGGCCAAATCACTTGACCTGGAGCACACACAAAAATTTGGGGCTTGCCCTTTCACAAACTGGGCCTGTTTCTCCGTGAGACATGTCTCCTTCAACAGATTTCCCAAGTGAACGATTAAAAATGATAATCTTTTTAGAATACTTAAGTACAATTCTAAGCAGTGCATATTTCTTTTTAGAATCAATGAATGAAGTCGATCCGTCGTGATTCAGCAGAAACGATCTGCTCATTCATATAACCTGTTCTTTGCTTCTGGCCCCATGCAGCCTCTTAGGGGCATCTGAAAGGAGTAATCAGGAAAGAATGTCTTCTCCATTCATTTCCCGCACCCCAGCTAAGCGGTCAGAGTTGACATGCACCATGTAAATCGAGAGTGCTGGATGCAGGTGTGTCTCCTTCCTCCTCTCCCTGAAGCATGAAATGGCAGTTTGCATGCAAATGACGCAGGAGAATGATCTGCATGCAGATACCTATTTCAACACACACGCAATCCAGTTACCTCAAACAGATCTCCCTTGCTGGATCAAGGTGCAGGCATAGGTATCACATTAGCGATAGTTCGGGAAACTCTATGGCCACCTGTGAGGGACAGGGGATATCGCGAAGTCCCTCCCCTCCTGAGTTCAAGCCCGTCCCCGAGCAAAGGGGAAAGCAGGGAGAGTTCCGATTCCAGTGGGGAAGCAGGAAGTCGTGTCCGAGGCTCAGGCAAGGTAGAGGAGCCAGGGTCCCAGGTGGGACAGGAAGGGGCAAGTAAGGGGGGAAGACCCATCCCCCCAACTCCAGAATTACGCAGGAAGAGGAGGGGCAAGAGGATGGGTCTGCCAAAGCTTTTGTGTTGGAGAAAGACGCGCCAAAAGCCATTAGGAGGTTCTGAAACCGACTGACAACATCGCTCCGTGTAAATAGCAATGACTTGAGCACTGTAAATACGCAGCACCAATAAAAGAATAAAATGCAGAGCTGCGTAGCGTCGTTACTCTGAAGTAGTCCACTCCGGCCACTGTGACACCACCCTTATTTGCAAAAAAAATAGACACAATAGGTACTCATTTTGGCTGCCATTGCTGCCTAAAAGTAGACTGTTCTTAGCACATTTTCTCGATCATGGGATTTTAAACTCTCAGTGATTAGGTTACGTCTTATTTTTAAAAAAAAAAAAATGTTTAATTTTCTAAGGAAGATGTAGGCTTATTCAGCTTATCTTAGCTATTCCGAATAAGTGCTCCACATCTTAATTTTTCATTTTTGCCCTCCTGAATTAATCTTTGTTCTGATGTCATTTAGCTTTTTTGTCTCACACACTGGATGTCATTTTTCTAACAGCAGTCATTATCACAATATCCGATGATTGTGTTTTTGTTCTGTCTTTAATAGTTTGCTCCCCCCCCCCCCATATTAAAATCTAAATAAAAACTCGGAGTTCCTAAAGAACACAACACCCAAGTAAACTATATTTATTTAAACAAAAAGTCAGGACATACAATACACAAGTTATTTACAAACAAACACATTTCATAACAAAAGGCTAGATAAGTGGTTTATTACATTATAATATACCGTAGGAATATATTATAATATATATATTTGGGACTACTGGTTGGTAAGCAACATGTTTTAATAAACAATACTCTACTCAAGTTACAGTACTTTACTATAATGTACTTGTTTTGAAATCCTAAACTTTTACATTTCTCTTAATTAAATCCAGAAAGGAAGTTGTATGTTTTGTATGTATTAGGTGTATTGTGCAACAATTTCACGCTAATGGTGGTTTTTTTTTTACTTAAAAAAAATCATTAATTGAATGAAAAGGTGCCATTCAGAGATCATCGCCTAAATATAGGTATTATTTTAATTACTTGTGAGAATGTAGTAACCAGAACATCAGCTACTGGTAATTGGAATCACTTTGAGAAGCCGTAAGTGGACTTGTTTTTTCTTAGTATTAGATTTATTTTTGCAGAGAAATTTTGACAAATTTATAAGCAACTTTCTAGTTGTATAAAAAATAGAGAAAATATTTAAACAAATGCAATGGTGAAAGATTCCTGTTGCACTGTCTCACATGGGAAGACATCTGTTTTCATCAATTAATTAATTTTGAATTGTTTGCTTAGAGTCTTGGACCAGGTATTTAGCTCCCCTCTTTTTCTGCCCATTCATGTATTGTGCAAAAAACAGGTGTCGTTCTAGTAAGTTTTATCAATCTGTCTGCATGAGTTAAAATGTCACAGTGTGAATCCGAGCTGATGCATGTTTTTGCTGTAAAGCTCATTGTTTCTTTCCCCTTCAGTTCAAACATGCATCAAACCGTGTGTGTATTGGTAAGCAAAAGCAAGTGTTGGATCAACAACTGAATTAACAACTTCCCTTTATTAGTACTGAATGTGAACTCGGAAAATCATACACAAGTTGACCAAGGGTAGCATTCTAAAATTTGCGCACAGCCCACTAAACTAATTACACTACTCAAACAGTAAGAGGGCAGTAAAAAGAGGCAGTCGGGTCTTCTTGTGTTTTATAGGTTGTTCCAACACAGACTTTTGCATCCCTTCTAATATTTTGTAACTACGAAAATGTGGCCCGAATGTGTAAAAGCAAAATCATGTTTCCGTGTTTTTTCTTGTTCTACAATTGAAGCCATAATACATCAATATTAGTTTTCTACTGCAACTTGATTTCCATGCTGTCTTGAAAGGCACTGTATCAAAAAGACTGCATTCAAAGCAAAGTAGGACTTTCCAGCTCCACTGAACCATTACTGCTGAAACTACTGTGGAATTTGTGAAGCTGCATGAATGGAGAGATTTTGACTCCGTGTTTATGGTAGTTTTTCTCAGGTTTCGTTTTAAATGGATGTCAAATGCACTGTTTTATAACGTTATTAAATTTTAGTAATATATTCAGTTCTATGCAGTGTTACATGTCATTGGCCTTTTGTGAATGTGCATGTTTTGAACTGCAAATTTTAAATGTTTTGTCTTCTAATTGTTCAAAAATAAACCTTGCCATTGAATAAACTCTGAAGCGTTGTCCGCATCTTAAATGCAACCCTCTCCAAGAAGCACACTCCATTAGTCCGATTTTGAGCAATTAAAATCCTCTCGATAAAAGCTTAGTTTTGATGTCCCTTAGTTAACTAACGTGACACTGTGTAATTTTTACTAAATAATTAGAAACCTGAAGAACATTGTTCAGTGAAGACACTCACAGAAGAGTCAGTATAATGAATAATGAAGACAAATTTTTAAAATATAACACAGCTTGATAGCCAAAGGATGATTTATTACACAGGAACACTATTTGCCTAAGAATGTGTAGACTTTTAAAAGCACGCAACATGAACTACCAGTGTAAAACAATAATCAGAAACCAACATTTAGAAGAGATAAGAAAAAAACAAGCTACAGCATTAAAAAGTCAGTGCTGCTATAAAAGTAAAATACAAATGGATATATATTCTAAATAAAAATAGTATGCATATTCCTTAAGGATTTCCTTTAGGCAATGAAGTAAAAAAAATAATGAGTAACTACAATGTCTCCACAGTCCTACATTAGTGTGATACAATGTAAACATTGGAGCTTATCCTGGCAATGAAAGTGCCCCTCCAGAAAGAAAGTTCTTACTGGAGCTGCACAACAGATAAACAGGTACCAAGTTTGAACAAAATTATCCGTCAGAGCCATTCCTGGCTTTCCTGCATTTTTGAATAAGCTGGTCATCAAGTGCTAATTCCAGACTCTACCAGTATGCAGTACAAGCCCCGCTGAAAACAGCAAACCACTTACTACAATTGATTGGTAACCGCAACTTGCTTTTGCCTGACAGGTCTAACGCACCCTGGATGTTACAAGCGATCTAGCTGATGTTCTGTTGAGTTGGGTTCCCCCCCCCCACATGTGCTTAAGGAATTACAATGTTTGGCCAGTTTCCAAAGACCACTCCACCCCGAGTCATTGCTCTGCTTACTGGGGACTGCTCTTTGAAGCCGAGCCCTTTTATCTGGGTTAGCAGGGGATTCTCCCATTTGCCCACTTGATGCTGTGCTCTGGGTACCACAGCCATTTTTAAAGAGCGTGGCTCCTGAAAGGAGCAGAGAACCCAGCAGTGTTTGGCTGTCCAACAAGGAGCAAATTAAACATCAACTTCCTGGTCGGAAGGAAGGTCGTATGTCTCCTGGCCCAGCCTCCACATTGTATCCCTCACTGAGGCCAAGGGAGGGAGTTCATGAGTGGAACCCGCCCTGGAGGCATCTGTGGCTGCCATCTTTGATTTCATAGAATCATAGAGTTGGAAGAGACCACAAGGGCCATCCAGTCCAACCTCCTGCCAAGCAGGAAACACCATCAAAGCATTCTTGACATATGCCTGTCAAGCCTCTGCTTAAAGACCTCCAAAGAAGGAGACTCCACCACACTTCTTGGCAGCAAATTCCACTGTCGAACAGCTCTTACTGTCAGGAAGTTCTTCCTAATGTTTAGGTGGAATCTTCTTTCTTGTAGTTTGAATCCATTGCTCTGTGTCCGCTTCTCTGGAGCAGCAGAAAACAACCTTTCACCCTCCTCTATATGGCATCCTTTAATATATTTGAACATGGCTATCATATCACCCCTTAACCTTCTCTTCTCCAGGCTAAACAGTCTGTCTCGAGAGAGGGAACTGCTGAGGGGAGCACCTACATCAGGCGTCCCCAAACTGCAGCCCTCCAGATTTTTTGTCCTACAACTCCCATGATCCCTAGCTAACAGGACCAGTGGTTGGGGAAGATGGGAATTGTAGTCCAAAACATCTGGAGGGCCGAAGTTTGGCGGTGCCTGACCTACATAATGGCCAGCTCTGAAATGCCCTGCCTGGTTTCTTTTGAGATGGGCAGCCTTACCCCCCAAGTTCCTGAAGTGGCTGAATGAGGAGGTCGTTGGGGATCTAACCCAGGGGTCAGCAACCTTTTTCAGCCATGGGCCGGTCCACCGTCCCTCAGACCATGTGGGGGGGCCGGACTACATTTTGGGAAAAAATATGAACGAATTCCTATGCCCCACAAATAACCCAGAGATGCATTTTAAATAAAAGCACACATCCTACTCATGTAAAAACACGCTGATTCCCGGACCGTCCGTGGGCCGGATTGAGAAGGCAATTGGGCCACATCCGGCCCACGGGCCTTAGGTTGCCTACCCCTGATCTAACCTGACGCTCCTATCAGGGATAAAGTGGGTGGGGTGGTTCAGCTCATGAAGCCACATAGATATCACCTTTCGCAGGTGGGGTGCCTTCTCTTTGCCCTGCTTTGAGGAACGCTATTCCCACGGAGACAGGAATAAACCCCAAGGACCCTGGGCATGAGCGAAGTAGGACCATTGCCCCCCACGTTGGAGCCAACTCCTAAGGGCCAAGGTCCCTTCAGCCCCCCCAATAAAGTATTTGAGCCCCCCTTCCCAAGTTGACGAGCATTGCCATTCAAATGGAGTATGTGCGTGTGTGCCGTGTCATGTGATCAATTATGTGGGGCCGAGCTTACCTGCCCCCCCCCATATTTTATTCAAGTTGGCATCTGTGGTCCCCCAGGCCAGGCCCAATGCCACAGGGGCCCAAAACGTTGCTCTCCTTTAAGTAGAAAGGAAGAAGCAGAAGAGATCGGTCTGCACAGGCATCCGAGTCCAAATTTGAGCCAGATATGGAGAAGAGACGGCTGACAGGTTATGAAACTTCTCTCTTCGTCCGTCTCGGACACTGTTAGATATCACCCAATATTAGGAATGTCATGAACCGAGCATTGCTTTGGTCTAAATCTGCTAAAATCCAAAGCTGGTTATATAGCAGCAGCAAAATGCTCTCAAGTAACAACAGTTTTTGATTTGCTTTTACTCAAAGTAAAAAGAAAATCCTCTCAGGTATCTTCTATGACTCTCAAGCATCTTCTATGACCAAGTCCACAGGTGAACAACTCATTGAGAATTTCAGGATTTGTTTCATGATTGTCGTTTGTGAGGATTCAATGGTATAGCACTAAGTTCACCTTGTTGTAACAACTCTTTGTCCAGTTCTGGTATAGGACTGGGTAGTTGAGATTTGTTTCTAAAAGAAGTGTCAAAGCTCTAAGATCAGTGTCTACCCGTATAAGGGAGAATTCTTGTAAGTTAATATATAGATGGCATTTAACACTGTTAAGATACAGGTACATTAACAAAAAATCCTCGCCAATGTATTGGGAGAGGGTGTAACAGTTGGCAGAACATCCCACATGTGGCTATATGAACATGCACGGTCATTCTGGGACAGAGTATCTGCAGAAGCAAGCAATATTACAAATCAACATTTCCGGTGTAATCCAAATCTGGGTTTATAGACAATATTCAAAGAAGACCAGCTCAATTTACGATACAAGGAAACTTTTTTAAAGTGGTGGCATGCTCTGAACAGCAAGTGTGATGTGGAGGACTTCGTTGAAATTCAGTACACTTTTCTGAAATTATCTAATGAACATTCCAATGACTGGCATCCAACGAGTTTACAAACCAGGTTTGGGCGGGACTTGATAAATTGATCATCTCTTCCAGGAAACACAACTTCTTTGTTGTGTTTATATTTGTTGAAAATCAATAATAATAATAATAATAATAATAATAATAATAATAATAATAATAATAATAAATGGGGGAGTGTCAATGCTCAAATCCAGACTCTTGAGTGAAAAGTCCTGTTGCTAATAACGCCATTCATGCAAGAAGACCCGTGCTTGATCAGTGCTAATGCCATTTCCCTTTGCTCACAGGCGTTTACCTTCCAAAACTGGTATTGAAAAAGATCTAGAGCTGAATCCTGGGTCAAATTAAAGCTCTTCTTTTGCATGTCAGACACAGAAGCTTATCTAAAATGCAAGTAAAAATCCAGAGGAACCTTGTGGAAGAAGCATGCAAGGCACTTCTGAAGGACCTTCTCCAGCTTCTGCTCCTTCCCCCCAAACAAACACATCTACCTTCGCCTCTTGACATGTCGCTTTTAAGGGTCACCTGACCCTCAGGGACAACTTTGCAGGGGTTATCAGGAACTGCTGGAGGAAGGAAAGGCTGTAGAAATCCTCTTGGGGCACTGGGTTCCCCAGCTCTACATAGTGGTGTGTGTTTATTCTTGATCAGACTGAGGGCTAAAGGAAATGAGACATGTTTGTTCGTTTTTTGGTTAAGCCAGGGATGGGGAGGTTTCTTGGTCCAGCAGGCCTCACCGTTAAATCCCTCCCAAACCCACTGGCCAGCTCTGATACTTGTCCATCATCTGGTGTCATGATGCTACGAGGTAACTGTTAAGTGGGAGATCCTGCCCATCTATCAAAGTTGACCTGTGGAGTGGGGAGGGTCTGCTTTGACAGTTCATTCCCTTCGAAGCAGCACCCAGCAGGACTGAGTCCTCTCCTCAATGCAGCTGGGGTCTGCATCACAGCAGAGGAGAAAAAACTCTTCCCACAGAGGAGAAAAAACCAACGGCACAAACAACAACATCTGGGTCATGCTCAGCCCTATATTTACACACGGGGAAATGGAAATGCCGAACTACTTCAGGCACGCTGAATTTAAGTAGCTAGAATTGAAAAAACATTATCAGTGCAGAAATGTGGGTATGTTTCACCCGTTTCCTTGTTATGAGTGGTATTCAACTATGCTTTACTCACAGCAGACCTACGGAGATTAACAGGCCTAACTTAGTCATGTTCCTTTATTTCAATGGGTCTACTTTGAGTAAAACCACCCTATATTTCTGCATCTCCACCCCCATCATTCAGCCCGAGATCCAGCACTGAGGGCCTTCTGGCAGTTCCCTTACTGCAAGAAGTGGAGTTACAGGGAACCAGGCAGAGGGCCTTCTCGGTAGTGGCACCTGCCCTGTGGAACGCCCTCCCACCACATGTCAAGGAAATAAACAACTACCTGACTTTTAGAAGACATCTGAAGGCAGCCCTGTTTAGGGAAGTTTTTAATGTTTGATGTTTTATTGTGTTTTTAATATTCTGTTGGAAACAGCCTAGAGTGGTTGGGGAAACCCAGCCAGATGGGTGGGGAATAAACAATAATAAATTATTATTATTATTATTATTGGCATTAAAAACAGGAAATCATTGATTTAATTGGCTACTCAACAGATTCAGAGGTGTATTCAAAAATGCAGCAGAACACAACAGCGTTTGCAGTTTAATTTGGACAAAACTCCGTCACATTTGTTATAACGGGGCTTGCTTCCACATACATTCTTAAATTAAAAACACATTGCTTTACCTGGGCTCCTTTGGGCCAGGGGGTCAGGGATGATGGGAGCTGCAGTCTAGGAACTTTGGGGGGGGGGGTAAAGGTCAGCCCACCCCCAGTGTAAATAGTTTACACGCCTGTTAATTTTGATTTCTGACCGTTTTAAGTTGTGCAAAAGTTTTCATGTACTCTCAGCAAGCCAATAAATGCATCAGTCTTACAGGCCATTTTGCCAATTCAGAAATATAAGCAATTGTAGGAAAGTAAACTAGTTATGCTAGTGGGAGTCCTACTAGTGCAATGGGGGTTTCCCTCCTCCCCACAAGCTCCCTAAACAGCTCTGTGGGGGTCAGGAGAACGCCCCAAAACAGCTCACAAGGGGAGGAGAGGCGACGTTGCTCCATCAGAGGAAGCAGCTCCCTAGCGAGACTCTGAATTCCACCCCATGTTTCCATTAATTCAAAACATAAACATATTGGACAACCAAAATATTGTTTCAGCCGTGGAGCATTTTATTGGGAGAAAACCTGTGACTACAAAACATTGTCAAGCTTGTCAATACATTTTAAGTTACAGTTCTTAGACATTATTTTAGATAGTGCAGATTTTACAAAATAAAACTTTTATTTACCCAGCTTTGTCTTCCAAGTCACAGGACAAAACTCAATAAATACACAAGGCTACTTCGGGCATTTTAATGTTTTATACGCTGCAAATGTGTGAAATTACTGTATAGCTTTTAGATGTTATTACAACTTATCCTCTTGACTGAGAGAAATTTTGTACAAACTCTTAGTTAAAGCTTGCTTATTAGTGAAATACCCAGCAATCTTGTCACATCTGAAACTGTCCTAGCACAACTGTCTATGCTATCACACATTCAAAACAGCGCATCACTTTTTTCCTGGCCCAACAAATGTTGGCATTGGTTAGTGTCTTTAACTCGGTGTTAAGATACCCTTTTTTTAAAAAAAACAGGGCTTATAACCATTAATTTTCTTTCATTTTATAGCTTCTTCTTTTAGTGGCATGATCTTCCAATATCTATGAATAAAACTATTCCCTTTATAATAAGTGATACTAATTCTGGTGGGTTGGTTTTTTTAGGTAAGCCTATATTTAAAACACACACAAAACGCAGGGCATGATCCAGTCAGATACCCCACTATCTGGAACTGATATGTTTAAAGTTCACATTGAAACCATCACTAATGCTACTCATCGCCTAAATAAATTATCCAAACAATGTGGTTGTTTAATGTCTTTTCCTTGTATCTGCCAGAGTTCTGCTCATATTAGATCACAAAAATCATAGAATTGTAGAGTTAGAAGGGACCCTGAGGA